>NW_026002626.1:514007-537333 GCF_001458135.2 Marmota marmota marmota | reverse complement strand
TGCGTGTTGATTTTATATCCTGCCACTTTGCTGAATTCATTTATTAGCTCTAGTAGTTTCATTGTAAATCCTTTTGGGTCTGCTAGGGATAGAATCATGTCATCCACAAACAGTGATAATTTAAGTTCTTCTTTGCCTATTTTTATGCCTTTAATTTCTTTTGTCTGTCTAATTGCTCTGGCCAGTGTTTCAAGAACTATGTTGAACAGAAGTGGTGAGAGAGGGCATCCTTGTCTTGTTCCAGATTTTAGAGGGAATGCCTTCAATTTTTCTCCATTCAGAATGATGGTAGCCTGAGGCTTAGCAGATAGCTTTTACAATATTGAGGTATGTTCCTGTTATCCCTAGTTTTCTATTATTTTGAACATAAAGGGATGCTGTACTTTGTTGAATGCTTTTTGTGCATCTATCAAGATGATCATATGGTTCTTATCTTTAAGTCTATTGATGTGGTGAATAACATTTTTTGATTTCCGTATATTGAACCAGCCTTGCATCCCAGGGATGAATCCTACTTGATCATGATGCACAATCCTTTTGATATGTTTCTGTATCCGGTTTGCCAGAATTTTATTGAGGATTTTTGCATCTATGTTCATTAGAGATATTGGTCTGTAGTTTTCTTTCTTTGAAATGTCTTTGTCTGGTTTGGGAATCAGGGTGGTGTTGGCCTCATAGAATGAATTTGGAAGTTCTCCCTCTTTTTCTATTTCCTGAAATAGCTTGAAAAGTATTGGTATTAGTTCTTCTTTAAAGGTTTTGTAAAACTCTGCTCTATAGTCATCCAGTCCTGGGCTTTTCTTAGTTGGTAGTCTTTTGATGGCTTCTTATATTTCGTCAATTGATATTGGTCTGTTTAGGTTGTGTATATCCTCCTGACTCAATCTGGGGAGATCATATGACTCAAGAAATTTATCGATGCCTTCACTATCTTCTATTTTATTGGAGTATAAGGATTCAAAATAATTTCTAGTTATCTTCTGTATTTCTGAAGTGTCTGTTGTGATATTGCCTTTTTCATCCCATATGTTAGTAATTTGAGTTCTCTCTCTTCTTCTCTTCATTAGCAAGACTACGGGTCTGTCAATCTTATTTAATTTTTCAAAGAACCAACTTTTAGGTTTTTTTCAATTGTTTCTTTTGTTTCGATTTCATTGATTTCAGCTCTGATTTTAATTATTTCTTGCCTTCTACTACTTTTGCTGTTGTTTTGCTCTTCTTTTTCTAGGGTTTTGAGATGAAGTGTGAGATCATTTATTTGTTGTTTTTTTTTCTTTTTTTTTAAGGAATGAACTCCAAACAATGAATTTTCCTCTTAGAACTGTTTCATTGTGTCCCATAGATTCCGGTATGTTATGTCTGTGTTTTCATTTATCTCTAGGAATTTTTTAAATTTCCTCCTTGATGTCTTTTGTAACCCATTGATCATTCAGTAACATATTGTTCATTCTCCAAGTGATGCAGGATTTTTCCTTCCTTCTTTTATCGTTGATTTCCAGTTTCATTCCATTATGATCAGATAGGATGCATGGTATTATCTCTACTCCTTTATAATTTCTAAGAGTTGCCCTGTGACATAATATATGATCTATTTTTGAGAAGGATCCATGTGCTGCTGAGAAAAAAGTGTAACTGCTTGATGTTGGGTGGTATATTCTATATATGTCAATTAAGTCTAGGTTATTAATTGTATTATTGCGTTCTATAGTTTCTTTATTCATCTTTTGTTTGGAAGATCTGTCAAGTGGTGAGAGAGGTGTGTTGAAGTCTCCCATAATTATTGTATTGTGGTCTATTTGACTCTTGAGCTTGAGAAGAGTTTGTTTGATGAACATAGCTGCACCATTGTTTGGGGCATATATATTTATGATTGTTATGTCTTGTTGGTGTATAGTTCCCTTGAGCAGTATGTAGTGTCCTTCTTTATCCCTTTTGATTAACTTTGGCTTGAAGTCTATTTTATTTGATATGAGTATGGACACTCCTGCTTGTTTCCAAGGTCCATATGAGTGATATGATTTTTCTCAACCTTTCACCTTCAGTCTATGTATGTCTTTTCCTATCAAATGCGTCTCCTGTAGGCAGCATATTGTTGGATCTTTTTTATTTCTTTTGATCCATTCTACTAGCCTGTGTCTCTTGACTGGTGAGTTTAAGCCATTAACATTTAGGGTTACTATTGAGATATGGTTTGTACTTCCAGCCATATTTGTTCATTTATGTTACTTAACATGATTTGTTTTTCCTCTTTGATTATTTTTTCCCTTTACTGCACTACCTCCCACTGTTGGTTTTCATTGTTATTTTCCATTTACTCTTCCTGTAATTTTTTGCCAAGGATGTTTTGAAGATTTGGTTTTCTAGCTGCAAATTCTTTTAACTTTTGTTTATTGTGGAAGGTTTTAATTTAATCTTCCATCCTGAAGCTTAATTTCTCTGGATATATGCTTCTTGGTTGGAACTCATTTTCTTTCAGTGTTTGAAATATGTTGTTCCAGGATCTTCTAGCTTTCAGAGTCTGTGTTGAAAGATCAGCTGTTATCCTGATTGGTTTACCCCTAAATGTAATCTGCTTCCTTTCTCTTGTAGCTTTTAAATTTTTCTCCTTATTCTGTATGTTGAGCATATTCATTATAATGTGTCTAGTTGTGGATTTCTTATGATTTTACATATCCGGAGTCCTGTAGGCTTCTAGGATTTGGAATTCTGTTTCATTCTTCAAGTCTGGGAAGTTTTCTCATATTATTTCATTGAATAGATTGTTCATTCCTTTGGTTTGGACCTCTATACCTTCCTGTATCCCAATAACTCTTAAGTTTCGTCTCTTTATGTTATCCCATATTTCTTGGATGTTCTCCTCATGGTCTCTTAACAGTCTTGTTGAGCTGTCTATGTTCTTTTCAAGTTGTAATACTTTGTCTTCATTGCCTGATGTTCTATCTTCTAAGTTTTCTACTCTGCTGGTAGTACTCTCATTTGAGTTTTTAATTTGGTTTATTGCTTCCTGCATTTCTAGGATTTCTGTTTGTTTGTTTGTTATAACCTCTATCTCCCTGTATAGCTGATCTTTTGCTTCTTGAATTTGTTCATGTAATTCATTGTCAAAGTGATCTTTCATTGTCTGATTTTGCTGTCTAATGTCTTCCTTGATACTCCAGATCATCTGAAGCATGTATATCCTGAATTCTTTGTCTGACATTCCATCTGCTGCAGCTATTACCTCTTCTAAAGCTGAGTTGACCTGCATTGCTTGTGGTCCTTTCTTTCCTTGTCTTTTCATACTGCTCACATTTCTTTCTGCTTTGTGAAACTGTTGTGTTATTGGTTTTCCCCCTATAAATTTATATTGCTCTTGTATAGCTGCAAAGTCTCCCTTTTGTGGAGCAAGACAATGTTAATAGTTCCAATATCAATAGTACATCATCTAAGCACACGTTTTCCTTATTACTACATTTATATCTAGACTCTATGTCTACAAATTTTGGGTTCAATTATCATTTACAAATATACAAATATAGTCATTAGTTTCATGAAAGGCATACCGTTTCTGCTAGCTTGAAGAAAACTGGATTTCAGATGTAGGATGTTATGTTTAGGGGGAAAGGAGTGAGGGTATGGGGTTAATTTAACTTAGTAACTTTGGAAAGCTCTAACCAATAGATGGGTAATTTATGGAAGAATATATAGATTAAAATTCCTATCTGTATTTATAAGATAACCCTTCCTATAAATAGTAAAATTTAGGGGGTTGCAAGTGGGATAGAGGAAGTAAGAAGGAGAAAAACAAATAAAAAGGAAAGAAAGAGAAAAAAGAAAGCTGGAAAAAGAAAATAAGAGAAAAAAGAAAAGAAATTAAAAGGAGGGGAGGGAAGTGGGGCATATGCAATTCCTCTATATTATATTATTCCGGTGATTCATTTGTTAAAGACCTTTTTCATGCACAACTCTTGGTTTCACATTTGTTGAGGTTGCGAGGACCAGAGGGGGAAGGGTAGAGGAGACTGGATGAATGGATGAGAAGAGAGAGAGAAGAGAAAAAAAAGAAAGAAAGAAATGTCTCTCAGAACTCTGTTTTCTTTTCTTCCAGTTGGTGGTGTTGTCTATTCCTAGCTTGAGTCTCTGGGTTCAGGGTGGTGGTGGTAGTCAGTGTGAGAGAACATGAGCTTCTCTACTCTTATTCTCTGAGATGTAAACCAGGTGCCTGGTCCGCTGCAGAACTGAGCTGGTAGCCATGCCCACCAGTTGGTGGGTTTTAAGGGTTGGTGGGATTTTCCAAGATGAGTTGCATCAGTTTTTCTCATAAGGTGTTTGATGAGGTGGGGGGTGTTGGAGAAACCTTATGTTTGTCCAGAGCTCTGTCAGGTGACCACATGGGCGGGCGGCTGGACCCCTCCTTCAGTTGGGGTGGTCTGTCTACCGTGCTGGCGGGTGGGTGTGCCCTCTCTCCAGGCTGCGAGGTTTGCCTACCATGCAGGTGGGAGGCTGGGCCCCTCTTCCAGTTGGGGTGGTCTGTCTACCATGCAGGAGGGCTGCTTGGCCCCTTCTCCGAGTCGCGCAGGCGGCGTCTGGGATTTATTTAACTTTAGTTGGTTCCAATTGTAATAGCCAAAGATAACTAGTGGCCACCATATTGGATAGTGCAGTTGCTACACTATAATTAAATGGCACCTCTTACAGAGTGGACACAGCTATCATGGTACTAGTGATGTTAGTAAAAGTAACAAAATAATGGCTCCAATCACTAACCTGTTTTTACCATAATATCATCCCCCAATCATGGTGAGCTGTCTTAAAACCAGTACCTTGTGGTGGTTGATGGTTTTTGAAGTTCAAGGATCTCACATTAGATTTCTTGCCTCCTCTTAAGTAGAAGTGAATGGGGTACGTGACATCTCTTTAAATCCTAGCATGCAGAGCAGGAGCTCATGGCTACAAGGTGTAATGTCCACCCTCATCTCTTTGTCCAGCCAGCTCTCTCTACACAGCTTTGACTTAGATGAGCTATTTGGAATGGGAACCATAGTGGGGGTGCAGGGATTTTGATTTATCCATATGTTGCTTAAAATTTTTATAATGAGCACCAATCATTAGAAATAAAAATAGTAAAGATTTTTGAGGGGAAAAATCCACTAGGCATCCATCTAGCTGTGGGGCCTGCAGTGGTGTGGAGAAGGGAGGTGGTGCCTTTCCAACCTACCAGATGCCAGGTGCTAGCTGGACCACCAGGTGGGTGACAGAAGGGAGCCTCCCTGCTCACTCTCAGGGGAAACTAGGCAAAGCCAGTCAGCCTCAGGTGTTCTGGAGCCCTTTGGGGGAGGGGAGAAGGGCACACCTGTGGCCACAACTTGGTCTTTGCGCGCCATCTAGTGGCTACATTAGAAACAGTCACTATGATTCCATCCTGGGAAAAGAAAAGAAAAAAACCTCATCTAGATCACTGAAATTTAGAAATTTGTTCTCTAGGCTCTGCCACGAGCCAGGCAAGCGTGGGGCATGAGGACACTTGCTGTGTGCTTCGAAGCTGGCACCCAGCTGGCAGACCTGGGAAAGGCCTGGGTCATAGTGATTATTTACAAGTCACACCTATTCCAGGTGGTCCAAGCCAGTGCCGCCCATTATGAAGCATTCTGAATGCCACCACTGTTCTTGTGTATTTCCTCTTTTAGCAAAAATAAAAAGTAAACATACCATTAGAATTTCCCATACGTGCATTATGTGACATCCAAGTGCATATGTTCCTGTGTCTCGCCTTCACAACTTGTAACATAACACTGTGGAGCCCATGTGATCCTTTTGCAGATGGAACAACCCAGGCAGACCTGCTGCAGGCACAGTTTCAGTAGAGGGGGAGGTCGGAGAGGAAATGAACAGCTTGACTTGGCTTGAGCACATATATCTCCCAGGTCTCCATCTATGGGAGTCAGCCAGGGCAGTATGGTCCTGTGTCTACCCTCTTCCCAGGCTCACCTGCAGTTCAGCTGGGGGCATCAGGCCTGGGCCTGACCTCTGTAGAGTTCCACCTGTGGCTAGGTGGAACTGTGTTTACCCCTACCCAAGCTCTCCTGCAGCTGGACTTGGCTGATTAGGCTCCAGACTGAGCTCCAGAATTTGTTTGCCTGGGGACAGAGGCAATCCTTGGTCTGGCCTGAGCATTGGTGGGGGTCGGCCTGTGGCAGGACTGAGCCAGGCCTACCTTGGGCCAGGCTCCCACGCCAATCAGCTAGGTGATCTGGGCTTGGGTTGAACTCTAGCAGGTGTCTTCCAGTAGGTGAAGACAGTGCCTGAAGGAGTCTGAGCTCTGGCAGGCATCTGACAGTGGGTAGAGTCATTCCTGGGCTGAGTCTGAGATATGGCAGGGGGCAGCCCGAGGCGGGATGCACCTGTGACTACCCTCTGCCTGGGCTGCAGCCTCATGTCATCATGGGAGATCTGGGCCAATCCTGAGCTTCCAAGGATGTTTGCTGATAAGGAGAGGCAGTCCTTGGCAGAGCCCAAGGATCTATGGGGCATCAGGTGGTGGTGGGTAGAAACTGGGCCTTCGTTTGGGCACAGCTCCTGGACAGAGCTTCAGCCCAAGGTAGACATGGCTCCATCCCACCTCCAGCATGGTGTTGGAACCTCCTCCTGTCACTGCCCAGGCCTCACTAAGTCTTCTCACTCTGCTTCTGAACCAGCAGGCCAAGGGGCCTTTTAAAAACAAACTTAATTGATATATGATCTATCCAAGTGCATCAATGCATTCTACCATCATGTATAACTAATTACAGCCAATGAAAAATTTTAAAAAGTAGATCAGCAATTAGGACTTTGGTCAACATGTGGCCAGAATCAACTAATCTTCAATACCATAGAAAAAAGAAGACAGACCATGTCACCCTATGGCATGAAATTTTCCAGTGATTTTCCACCTTGCTCCATATCAAACCCAAACAAATAAGATGGCCCACAAGGACCACTGGAAACTACTCATTTCTACTGCAGGGCCATGGCAGCCCCCTTGCTGTGTTTGGGCTCTATTGCCTGCCATTTTCTCTCCAAGGGTGTCATATGGATTCCATGAGGGTCGGGATAATGCTCAGTTTCACCGGAGCCCAGAATTGTGGCAGTCACACAGTTCTCATAATGGTGTTTGAGTTTCTCTGCACTGTGGTGTAATTAGTCAATTGCTTGGCCACTCATCTCTTTTCCTCTATTGGATATCTCTGAGGACTCCTCAGCACAGGAATAATGACAAAGGTGCTGCCACCAGCATGACCAAACTCGAGATTCCAGCTATGGGTCATGACGGAGAATCAGCAGATCATGGCCACATTCAGAAAACCAGATAATTACTCTACTGGGATCCTGTAATTGTATGCAGAAGCCCACAGGTATCCTGGGCTCAGTCTACCAGTAAAAAAACCTTATGAACGGGAGGAGAGTAAAGAAACCCTAAGAGTTTAAGGAAAGGCAGGACATTCAGAAAAGCTCGCTCCACCAGATTGGTGTTGATTCTGGAAAGAAGACAAAGATGACAGCATCACCTGGATACATAAATTGATGTGTCTTTTGTGTTAAGAAGAAAGTGCTTGAGCCTGGTCTCCTGTCACATGGGGGTTGAGGCAGAAGGATGACAAGTTCAAAGCCAGCATCAGCAACTTAGCAAGGCCATAAGCAATTCAGTGAGGCCCTGACTCTAAATAAAATACAAAAACAAGGGCTGGGGATGGGACTCAGTGGTTAAGCTCCCCAGGATTCCATCCCCAGTACAATAAAAATAAATAATGTGGTTGAACCCAGAGAGGAAGATCCCATTGAAATCCACCTAAACAACTATATGCAACACTCAGATGTTGTTCTTCTAAGTCTTTGGGGTCCACATAAATAAAGGATCACATCACAATAGGTAAAGTATGTTCCTTTAGAGAGAGGCCAGTGTTGAAGAGCTATCTACTTTCCTTATATCAATCTGTATAAAATCTTCCTTGCAGAAGGAATCATGAGAGAAAAAAAAAAGGTCAAAAGTCATTTTGAAAAATTAACTCACAAAAGTATACAGATGTGAGATTTGTGTGTGTGTGTGTATGTGTGTGTGTGCACATGTGTGTATTTAAATTTTTCATTTGGTACCAGGGATTGAATCTCAGAGGCACTCAACCACTGAGCCCTATCCCCAGACCTATTTTGTATTTTATTTGGAGACAGGGTCTCACTGAGTTGCTTAGTGCCTCACAGTTCCTGAGGCTGGCTTAGAACTTGCAATCCTCCTGCCTCAGTGTCCCAAGCCACTGGGAATAGAGGCATAGGCCATCATGCCCAACATAAAAGTATCATCTTGGAAAAATAAAATAAGTCATGGATTTAGCACCAAGAGTTACCTTCACATAGAGAATTGTCATATCTGAAGGGTGGTAACTGGGAACAGAGTGACAGAACTAAAAAGAGAGATCAGGAAAGACTTTCATGAATAAAACACTTGGTAATGTCACTAAGGTCACATTTCCATTATTTGCAGAAGACAAATTATTCTGTAAATGGTAGTGGGACCATTTTGAAGATGCCTAATGATGTAGGTAAGAACATGAAATCCAATCCCTATCTCATTATGTCCATCAAAATAAACTCCAGGTGCTCTGAGACATTAAATGTAGAAATCATGAAAGTACAAGAACAAAATTAATGAATGTTTGCACAATATAGGAAGATTTGTAAACATCAATGTGGAAAGTAAGAAGGTGAAGTTGGTTATGAATGTATGTTTTGTATGTATATGGAGGTGTATGTGTGTATGCACATGTACACACATACACCAGCACACATTGCTCTTGTACTTTGATAGTGTTAAAATAAAACTTTGAAATAATCAAATTCATACAGACAGGAAGTAGAATGGTGGTTACTAGGATAAGATACAGGGATAAGTGGCAAGATATTATTGAATGAGGACAGGTTGAATTCATGAATAGAAAAGTCCTGGGAATGGACAAATCACAGTGATGGCTGTAAAATAATGTGATTTTCTTTGGAGCCATAGAACCATACTCTTTTTTAAAAAGGTAACATGTGAATTGTATCACATCATGAATATGTACAACTACAACTGTGTTAACTTTTTTTAAAAGCAACTTCTATATTATTTTCTTAATTTTTTCTTAGTTGTGGATAGATATTTAATATTTTCATTTATAAATGGTGCTGAGAATAGAACACAAGGCCTCCGACATGCAAGGCAAATGTGCTATGGCTGAGCTACACTCCCAGCTCATGTGGTAACTTTAAAAAAAAATGTGTCGGAGATATAATTATACAGGAATATGTATAAAATATATTTTTACTATTTTTATTTTTTTGGGGGGGGAGTGTATTTGGACACAATGCCTTTATTTTATTGATTTATTTTGTTGTGGTGCTGAGGATTAAACCAAGGGCCTCTCCTATGCCAGCTGAGCACTCTACCACTGAGCTACATCTCCACAACAAAATAAATCAATAAAATAAAGGCATTGTGTCCAAATACACTCCCCCCAAAAAAATAGTAAAAATATATTTTATATATTCATGCAAAATGATTACAGTGGACCACTTCATGGTAAAAATAAAAAAAAATAGCCACAGTACCAATTAATGACTCATTAAAATTGAAATTCTTGGGCAAATGTTAGACATGCACTTTAAATTTTGGCATATTTTATGAAACTTCTCTGCAGAAGAGTTATGGCAATTTTGTATTACACTTATCAGAGCTTAACAATTCCATTTTGCAACACTGTTGACATTATATTTTCTCACTGTCTTTATTCATTGTATTTGATAGTTTCCTATGTTATTCAGCTCTTGTAAGTGGTGAATACACCCAGAGGAATATCACCAAAATACTGTTTTCTAGCAACTGGCCACAGTTTTACCTCTTGAAGAGAGCCCTTAGCTAGCTTGACCTGAGAAAATCCTGTTAACTTGGCCTCTCAAAACTTAAACCACCTCAGAGGTTTTAGGCCATGGAGACCTGGCTCCATTCTTTGCAACCTTGGATGGTGCTAAACATCATTGTGGCAGGACAGTTTGGCAGAGGGAAGTAGCTGGCATGATCATCCAGAAGTAGAGAGAAACTGATTTCCATTTTCCACCTGTAGATACATAGCCCACATCCTTGACCCACATCCAGACCTTGTCCATCTGCACCCCACCTGCCTTCAGTTACCAACCAACTGATCCCAGCAGGAGAGGAGTTCACAGACTGGGTGAAGGCTCTTGACACCCAATTAACTTCTACTATCCAAAGATTCAAAGGAATATTTACACAGAGAGAAAACAGTCTTCTCAATGCAACACTAGACAGCATTGTTGGAAAATAACCAACAGAACCACAAAAGACTCTCAGGATGCATTGCAAGAGTTGTGACCAGATGCATATGTTACAGAGAAGCCACCTTTGTCAATACGTGCCTTAGCTGCTCAGTCAGATGAGAACAACTGAGATATTCTGGCACTGACTCTTCCTCATTTTCTCAAAGAAACATCAAATGGTACAAAGGCTAAACAGAGGAAAGGGAGAAAAGTCAGTGCCAAGGACCAGCTCTCTTTTGGCATCACCTCTGGGTGGCCCAGGTCCCATGGAATTTGACTTGCTTGCTGAACAACCAGTATTAGGCCACCTAATTTGACATTCAGCCAGGGAGCTTGCCTCAGAAAGGGATGAGAGAACAAATACTGCTGCAGGTTCTCCTTTGATTTCATGCCCTGGAATAGTTGTGAGAATCCTTTCTTCCTCAAGAAGAAGCAGAATAACAGCCCACCCTCGGTGGACAGCTAATTCTAGATACCATATGTAGTAACAGAAAAAAAGAAAAAAGGAAAAAAGAAAAGCCAAGGAAAAACAAGACCAGAAGAACCACAAAAAGGCTCACTGAACCTTGATCCCTCCAGATGATCCAGTTTTATGCAACCCATACCAGGGATTATGCCAAGGACATGAGTTTGCAGACATTCACTGTCCCCAAACCTCTCAACATGCACTCCACTCAAAAATCCTCTTACCCTGGTTTGGATTCTTGTCAGGGAAAAGCCTGAGTGTGTAAACCCATGCTGCAGGGAAATGACTGCAAAGCTGGGGAAAGTCCTGCACTCAGAGTGGAAGCCTCCCGCATCCATCCACTTCCAAGTCACAGGCCTGGAGATTCAAGGCGATGGCAGGAGAGTGCCCTTGTTTGTGTTCGTGTGGGCCTTGCGCGCCAAGGGTCCCGGTTGGTGCCTTCTATGCCCACCTGGCAGCTCTTCAGATATGTGGCGGTGTCAGGGACAGGCGGGCTGACAGGATAATGACATCAGTGTGCGCGGGTCAGCAGAGGAGCTTTCCTTGCTGGTAGCATCCCAGGAAGATCCAACCCAAGTAGCAGCTCAGCGGTCATGTTAGGAGGGGAGACCTTGGCCCGGAACTCCATGAGGGCACATTCTTTTCAACACATGCTTCCCCAATGTCTTCAGCCCCTGAAAGTGGGGAGTGGTTCTGCTGGTGGCCTGTCCAATGTGCCCTCGGGCTCTCCTGATCCTTCCAGGGCCCTGGACTCAGCAGCTGTCACTCCCCTGCCAGCGCCACCCTGCAGTCCCGCTAAGCAGCACCATCCGCTCCGCGGTTGGTTGCACCAGACAGGCCAGGCGCCCCATGCACCCTTATCCAGGCGACAGTGCTGGGGGCTCAGCAGGGCAGCGAACCTGGGAGGGCTGCAGGGTTGGTGGGCACCAGGAGGAAAAAAGGATCATCCCAGGTAGCACCAGGCCCAGTGGCCTTGCCCTCCTGTCCTGCTCCTGCAGGGCCAGGCTCCACTGACAGTTGGCCCAGTCAGTGAACTAGCCTAGCTAGGTTCCTGGAGGCCCCAGGGAGTGGCCACTGCACACATCTGAGGGCAATGGAGCATCCAAGGCAGCTTGGCGGGTTGTGGTGGGAACTTGGAGCTCAGCAACATGCCACTAACTGGGTAGGGCTGCCCCTCCTTTCCTAGAAAGCCAATCTAGGAGATCACTGCACCCCAGGCTGAATGAAGTTTAAGGGCAGGTGAGTGGGCCCTTTGCTTTCTAGGGAGGGCAGCCAGGGAGGGAGTCCCTGAACATGGGTGTCAGAGGGAAGGAGCAAGAGAGCAAGGGAGCTTCCAGCTCAGTGCACCCTCTGCACCAGCCAGGCCCCACTTTGGTGACACCAGCTGCTGCTTCTGCTGCTGCTGCTGCTGCCCAGCACCAGGTCCAGTCCAGAAATCCTTTGGGCCCAAAAGTCCAATATTCCCTTCCATGGTCTTGCAAAGGCAAAAATATCTAGCCAGTTTGGCTGAACCTCAGGGTTCCTCCTCTGAGACTAACTCTAGGCTCGAAGATACAAATCCCTCTGAGACAAATGCCCGAGGTTCTTGGGGCAGCCCCTGGAGGAAGGGATTTCACTGGAGTGTCACAGCCCCTGCCACAAAGATGCTCCAAAAAGGTCTGTGGGAGGAGCAGAACCAGTGCCCCATTGTGGTGACCTGATAATCAGGCTTATCCAGTGCTGCCTGTCAATTTCACACCTCAGCCTTGCTGTAGGAGTGGAAATGTAGAAGTTTCTAATGTTGGATATCAAAGAAGGGGGAGAGTTCAAAATTTTTCTGTGGAACACTGAATCCAGAAAGGAGTCGGGAAAGAGAGGATAGTGATTATTTCACAGTCACAGAAAGAAATTATAAATGGTATTTATTTGCCTTTGAAAAATACCAGTAGCTTATTATCATCAGCTTCAAGATATCCTCAGCAAGAAGCACAGGCAGAAGAATCAGAAGCAAACATCAGAACGGACAAGAATTCAACTTCCATAGAACATAAAGCTCTTGCATCTTCTGAGGCACTTCTTGTGGATCAGTGGACAGCGATCACACATGTGCTACTTTTGGTTTTCTGGCAAAAGATGTAAGAGGGAAGACTTTCTTGGCAGAAAAGAACCTTCACCCAATTTCAAAATAAGAAGTCAAATATTCTATGAGTCAGCATTCCATCCCTTTAATGAGATACCAGAGATAACTTACATATAAAGGCAAAATGTTTATTTTTCTTAGGATTCGGGATGTTCTCACCCAAGAACCAAGGACCCCTTGCTTTGCTCCTCTAGAAAGGGAAGCACAACATGATGGAAGCACAAGGCCAAGCAAGGGGCTCACCTCATGAGCTAGGAAGTGCTAGAGCACAGGCCAGGGCTACAATCTCCTCTGGGGCATATGCACCATGACCTGAGAACTTCCCTTTACCCTGACCTCTCAAAACTTGCACCGCCTCCCAATCACCCTGCCCTGGGGACCAAGCCTTGAACATAGGTTGCCTTGAGATTCTTCACCATCCCAAGCACAGCTACCCTTCACTGAGTGCAGTGAATCAAGAAGCCTTGTTCCCAGGGAAGAGAAAATCCACACCACTTTGACAGTTTCCTATGAATAGGAGTCTTCAACTCTGTGTATTCCAATATTCACTATTATGTTGTCAAATGGAAATCCTGGAGAAAGTTCTGGTGATTTTGTGGAATAGTTTTCATTAACTCAGAAAGGAAATAAAAATAATTAATAAATTTAATCTTTCGCTAATCACTAAATAATTTTAATGGTTAAATAATTATTAAAGCTTCATAAAAAGAAGTATAGAGAAAGCTATAAAAATAAATTAATTCCATAACTGCCTTTGTGAAGATGAAGGGTAGTGGTAGTATTTCAAGCACTGAGACAAATTTGCAACTGGGATGCAATATGCAGAGGATTTCTTTCCACTTGGTATATTTTGTATGAATATTGACCGTCCATGTTGTTTGATTATCTGGCATTCCCTCCTATTTGGATTCAGAATTGCCCAGGGCTACCCTGGAACAGGCCATATTCATACCAGAAAGACAAAGTACTAAACTCTAGTCAGGATATGCAAATGATCCACATATCTTCCAGTTCATAAGATTTTCATTTTATCTATGGACACTAACAATTGTTGACATATCTTTAGGAAACTTGCGGTTTTCAGGAAAGAAAGGTGCAGTCCTTACTCTCATTCTGTCTTTCTCCCTATTTGTGGAGTCTGTGTCTGTTCAGGGTATTTGCCAATATTTGACAAGGTCCCAAATTCCTTTTGTTGTTCAAATCAAAGGCATTATAGGATGTGTGCTCAGTTCTATAATAACCATACAATTATACTCCTAGGAAATTTGTATCAGCATAAAGGGATAGTTATCAAAGGAGTGTGAAGCGATAGATACTTTCTTCATTGGTCAATTTTTATATAATTTTTATTTTCTTTTATATTAAATGGAACTTGCCTAAAATGTCAGTTCCATATGAGTAACAATACCACTAAAGCCTAGAGTAGTCAGCTCCTTGCTTTGGTGAAGACAAGATCTGATCAGAATGATCTGAGGGGCAGAAAATTTTCTTTGGGTGCTCACGAGTTCAGAAGTCTCAGTCCATAGAGAGCAGGCTCCATTCTTTGCAACCTCAGATGAGGCTGAACATCGTGGCAGGAGAGTGTGGCAGAAGGAAGTAGCTGACATGATCATCAAGAAGCAGAGAAAGAGATTTCCACTTTCCACATACAGATACACAGCCCACAGCCTTGATCCAGACCTCCTCCATCTGCACCCCACCTGCCTCCAGTTACCAGCCAACTGATCCTAGCAGGTGAGGAGTTCACAGATTGGGTGAAGGCTCTTGACATCCAATTAACTTCTATTATCCAAAGATTCAAAGGAATATTGACAAGAAGAGAAAACAGCCTCCTCCACGGACCACTACACAGCATGGTGGGAAAACATCCAAGAAAACCACAAAAGATTATAAAGATATATCCCAAGAGTTTTGACCAGATAAATATGTTATAGCAAAGCCACCTTTGTCAATACCTGTCATGGCTCCTCAGGCAGATGAGAACAACTAAGATATTCCTGCACCGCCTCTTCCTCATTTTCTCAAAGAAACATCAAATGGTACAAATGCTAAACAGGGGAAAGGGAGAAAAGGCAGTGCCAAGGACCAGCTCTCTTTTTTTTATCACCTCTGGGTGTCCCAGCTCAAATGGAATTTGACTTCCCTGCTGGACAACTACAATTAGACCACCTAATTTGACATACAGCCTGGGAGCCTGCCTCAGAAATGTACTACAGAACAAAGACTGGTGCAGGTTCTCCTTTGATTTCATGTCCTGGAATAATTGTGAGTATCCTTTCTTCTTCAAGAAGAGGCAGAGTAACACCCCACTCTCAGTGGACAGCTAACCCTGATACAATTAGTGGCAACAGAAAGAAAAGAAACAAGAAAAGAAAGAAAGAACCACAAAAAGGCTCACTGAACCTTGATATCTCCAGATGATTCAATTTTTTATAACCCATACAAGGGATCATGCCAAGGACATGAGTTTGCAGACATTCACTTTCCCCAAACATCTCAACCTGAACTTCACTGAAAAAGCCTTTCACCCTGTTTTTTTTTTTTTTTTTAAAGAGAGAGGGAGAGAGAGAGAGAATTTTTTTTAATATTTATTTTTTAGTTTTTGGTGGACACAATATCTTTATTTGTATGTGGTGCTGAGGATCGAACCCCGGGCCGCACGTATGCCAGGCTAGCACACTACCGCTTGAGCCACATCCCCAGCCCCATCACCCTGGTTTTGATTCTTGTCAAGGAAATGCCTGAGTGTGTGAACAATGCTCGGGTGAAATGACTGCAGAGCAGTAGAGAGTCTGGCACTCAGAGTGGAAGTGTCCCTCATTCATCCACTTCCAAGTCAAAGGACTGGAGATTTGTGGCTCTAGCAGGAGAGTGCACTTGTGTGTGTCCTCTATGGGTCTATCTGGGCCTTGCACACCAAGGGTCCTGCTTGGTGTCTGCTATGCCATCCTGACTGCTCTCCAGATATCTGCAGGTGTCACAGACAGGTGGACTGACAGCATAGTGATGTTACCATGCACAGGCCAGCAGAAGAGCTTTCCTTCCTGGCAGTATCTCAGCAAGTTCCAACCCAAGCAGCAGCTCAGTGGTCAGGTAGAAGGGGAAACCTTGGGATGGAAACCCAAGAGGGTATATTCTTTACAACACATGTGGCCCCAAGTTCTTCAGCTCCTTGAAGTGGAGCATAGTTCTGCTGATGGCCTGTCCAATGTGCCCTCTGGGCACTCCTGCTCCTTTCAGGGCCCTGGACCCAGCAGCTGTCACTCGCCTGCCAACACCACCCTGCAGTACTGCTAGGCGGCGCCATCTGTGGTTGGTTGCACCAGGCAGGCAGAGCGCCCCGCACACACTGATCTGGGCACCAGCACTGGGGGCTCCACAGGTTCAGCGAACCTGGGAGGGCTGGAGGGCCAGCGAGCACCAGAAGGATGTGAGGATTATCCCAGGTAGCACCAGACCCAGTCGCCTTGCCCTCATGCCCTGTTCCTCCATGTTCTGACTCCACTGAGAGTTGTTCCAGTCAGGGAACTCGCCTACATTACCAGTGGCCCCAGGGAGCAGCCGCTGTGGACATCTGAGGGCAGTGGAGCATCCAAGGCAGCTCACGGGGTTGTGGGAACTTTGAGCTCAACAACATCCCACTAACTTGGTAGGGGTGGCCTTCCATTCCTAGAATGCCAATCTAAGAGATCACTGCACCCCGGGCAGAATGAAGGTTAAGGGATTGTGGGTGGGCCCCTTGCTTTCTAGGGAGGGCAGCAGGTAGGGAGTCCCTGAACATGGGTGTCAGAGGGAAGCAGCAAGAGAGCAAGAGAGCTTCCAGCACAGAGCACCCTCTACACCAGCCAGGCCCCACTTTGGCAACAGAGGGCTGTGGAGGTGGCTGCTGCTGCTGCTGCCAGGCGCCAGCACTGGAGGTGTGTAGGACGCTCTGCCTGACTGCTGCGACCAACCACAGACAACACACCTCTGGGATGCCCACTTCACATGGAATTTGACTTCCCTAATGAACCACTATTGTTAGGGCACTTAATTTTACATGCTTCCAGGGACCCTGCCTCAGAAAATACTACAAAACAAAGACTCATGCAGGTTCTCCTTTGATTTCATGCCCTGGGATAATTGTGAGCATCCTTTCTTCTTCAAGAAGAGGCAGAGTAACACTCCACTTTCAGTGGACAGCTAAACCTGGATACAATATGTGGTAACAGGAAAAAAAAGACAAGAAGAACCACAAAAAGGCTCATTGCACCTTGATCCCTCCAGATGATCCAATTTTCTGCAACCCACACCAAAATCATGGCAAGGACATGAGTTTGCAGACATTCACTGTCCCCAAACATTCCAACCTGAACTGCATTCAAAAAATCCCTGGTTTCGACTCGTCAATAAAATGCCTGAATGTGTCAACAATGCTCGGGAGAAATGACTGCAGAGCAGGGGAGAGTCTGGCACTCAGCGTGGAAGCGTCCTGCATCCATCCACTTCCAAAACAAATGCCTGGAGATTCTAGGTTCTGGCAGAAGAGTGCACTTGTTTGTGTCCCCTGTAGGCCTCTCAGCCTTGCATGCCAAGGGACCCACTTGGTGGTGCTATGCTCTCCTGGCCGGTCTCCAGATATCTGCTGGTTTCAGGGACAGGCGGACTGACAGCATAGTGAAGTCACCTTGCGCAGGGCAGCAGAGGAGGTTTCCTTCCAGGCAGCATGCCAGCAAGATCCAAATCAAGCAGCAGCTCTGTGGTCATGTTAGGAGGGGAGATCTTGGGACCGAACCCCATGAGGGTATGTACTTTTCAACCCATGTGTCCCCAAATTCTTCAGCCCCTGGAAGTGGAGTTGGTTCTGCTGGTGGTCTGTCCAATGTGCCCCCTCATGGCACTCCTGCTCCTTCCAGGGCCCTGGACCCAGCAGCTGTCACTCCCCTGCAAGCACCACCCTGCAGTCCCGCTAGGTGGCGCTGTCCACAATTGGTCGCACCAGGCAGGCCGCGCGCCCCATGCACCCTTATCCAGGTGCCAGCGCTGGGGGCTCTTCAGGGGCAGCGAACCTGGGAGGGCTGCAGGGCTGGCGAGCGGCGAGCACCAGGTGGACGCGAGGATCATCCCAGGTAGCACCAGGCCCAGCGGCCTTGCCCTCTTGTCCTGCTCCTGCAGGGCCCTGCTCTGCTGACAGTTGGCCCAGTCAGTGAACTAGCCTAGCTAGGTTCTTGGCGGCCCCAGGGAGCGGCCACTGCAGACATCTGAGGGCAGTGGAGCATCCAAGGCAACTCAGCGGGTTGTGGTGGGAACTTGGAGCACAGCAACATGCCACTAACTTGGTCGAGCTGCCCCCTCTTTTCCTAGAAAGCCAATCTAGGAGATCACTGCACCCAGGCCTGAAAGAAGTTTAAGGGCAGGTGGGTGGGCCCCTTGCTTTCTAGGGAAGGCAGCAGGGAGGGAGTCCCTGAATATGGGTGTCAGAGGGAAGGAGCAAGTGAGCAAGGGAACTTCCAGCATAGTGCACCCTCTGCACCAGTCAGGCCCCACTTTGGTGACAGTGGCTATGGTGGCTGATGCTGCTGCAACTGCTGCCTGGCCCCAGTTCCAGTCCAGAAATCCTTCGGGGTCAAATGTCGAACTGTCCCTTCCATTGACCTGCAGAGGCAGAAATATCTAGCCAGTGGTGCTGAACTTATGGTTCCTCCACTTGGCCTGATTCTAGGCTCTCATACACAAAGCCCTCTGAGAGAACCCCCAGGATTCTTGTGCAACCTCTTGAGGAAGAGATTTCACTGGAGTGTCACAGCCTCTGCCACAAAGGTGGTCCAGAAAGGTTTGTGTGATCAGTGAAACCAGTGTCTGAAAGTGACCTGATAATCAGGCTCAACCAGTGCTTTCTGTCTATTTCACACATCAGCCTTGCTGTAGGAGTGGCAATGTAGAATTTTCTAATGTTAGATATTAACAAAGGGGAAGAGCTCAGAATTTTTCTGTGGGGCACTAAATCCAGATAGGAGTTGGGAGTGAGAGGATGATTTTCATTTCACAGACACTAAAAGCAATTATAGTTGGGATTTATTTGCCTCTGACAAATACTAGTAGCGTCACCAGGTTCAAGATATCATAAGCAAGAAGTACAGGCAGAAGATTCTGAGGCAAAAATCAGAATGGACAAGAATTCAACTTACATAGAATATAAGGCTCTTGCAGGTTTTGAGTTATTTCTTGTTGATTGCAGTGGACAGTAGATCACACAATTGCTAATTTTGCTTTTCTGGCAGAAGACAAAAGAGGGAAGACTTTCCTGGCAGAATAGAACCTTCAACCAATTTCAAAAGAAGAAGTCAACCATTCTATGAGTCAGCTACCATCTCTTTAATGAGATACCAGAGATAACTGAGGTATAAAGACAAAATGTTTATTTTTCTTAGAATTCTGGATGTTTTAACTTAAGAACTAAGGACCCCTTGTTTTACTTCTCTAGAAAGGGAAGCACAACATTATGTAAGCACATTGCAGAACAAGCTGCTCACCTCATGAGCTAGGAAGCTCTAGAGCACTGACAGGCCTACAATCTGAACATCCATGGAAAAACTGTGAGCATTATACAGTAAAGTTGGAATGGTAAATTCTTTTAATTTAAGCTGATGTCTCATTTGTCATCCATTTCCTACCTATCCTCCTCTAGATATAAAATATATTCCCTTTTAAGTATGTAGAGTATATGTTTTTGTCAGTTTAAGAATTGTAATGTTCAGATAAATGTACTGCTGTTTAGAGTCAATGTGCTTATGTATTTACCCACACATGTGCATGCATGTAACACACTTCTTCCTAAATCAAAACTCCCAAGTTTCTAAGAAGGCAGATAGAGCTCAAGCTTCAAGTTGTTCCATGAACAGAAGAGGGGCACTTACACATTGGTAAACTTTATTCATTGAGAAAGGGAAGAGAAAGTTAGTCTGAAGTCTTTACATGTGTAGACCCTGCAGAAAGTTAGGACCATAGGTGAGAATGTAAGCTAGTATAAACATTATAAAAAATTTTATGAATGTTCCTCAAAATACTAATAATAGATCTACCACATGATACAGAAATCCCACTTCTGGTTACACACTCACATGGAATGAAATTAATAAGAAGAGATATTTGCCTTCGTTGATTGGACACTATTCGCAACATCCAAGACATGACAATAATCTGTGTCTATCAATAGATGAACAGAAAAACAAAATGTGATATATATCTATAATGAAACATTATTCAACCATAAAATCTGGAAATACTGACATCATGACAATGTGGATAAATCCATAGGGCATTATGTTAAATGACATAAGCCAGACACAAAAATACAAATATGACAATATCTCAATTATATATGGAATTTAAAGCAACCAACTCAAATAAGCAGAGAATGGAATGGTGGCTAAAGAGGCTAGAGGATGGAGATGTGGAGATATGAAGGTCAAAGTGTTCAGAATCTCAGACAGGAGAGATATAGAAATTTTATTTAACTCTATTACGTAGCATGATGAAAACAGTAAATAATTTTGAGATGAACAATATTAAGAGTAAATTTCCAATGTTTCATTAAAATGATAAGTATTTGAGGTAATGTATATATGAGGTAATTTATATTCCATATTGTGTTCATAAGCCATATTGTAACCCATAAATATGTACAATGCTAAATTGTCAATTTATAATACTTTTTTTTGTATTAAGGATTTAACCCTGGGACACTTACCACTGAACCTCATCCTCAGTCTTTTTTTTTTTTTTAATTTTATTTTGAGACAGAATCTTGCTAAGTTGCTTAGGGCCTTCCTAAGTAGATGAGGATGGCTTTCACCTTATTATCCTCCTACCTCAGCCTCCTGAGCTGTTGGAATTACAGGTGTGTACCACTGTGCAATTACAATAAAATTTGAAAACAGAAAAGAGTGGTGGGATGGGCAAGATATGGGGCTAAGTGAATTCCCTGAGCTCTCAGGAGAAGAGGCTGATGCTGTAAGCTGAGGGAGATAAGGAGCTCATTTCAGAATCAAGTCTTTGAGAAGAAAAATTTGGAGGGTCACTAGGCTGATCTGAACGACAGTGTGGCAAGGTGGAAAGAGGAACATCTCCCTTCCTCTGGTTTAGGTGAGTTTGAAATTAAGCACAGGGAGAAGGAATGAGAACACACTAGTCTGGTTTGCATTGCAAAAGTCAGGAATACTGGTTGTTAGCTGCAGTAAGGTGTAACATAGTGTCAACCCCCATCTGGGTATGTGGAAGCTGGACTTTGATGTGGTTTGGCACAGTGAGATTTGCTGAATTTGTATCAATGTGACGTTTTTTAGAAAGAGAGAGAGATAGAGAGAGAGAAAGAGAGAGAATTTTAATATTTATTTATTTATTTATTTATTTATTTATTTATTTTTAGTTTTTGATGGACACAACATCTCTGTTTGTATGTGGTGCTGAGGATCGAACCTGGGACACACGCATACCAGGCAAGCGTGATATCGCTTGAGCCACATCCCCAGCCCTTATTGTGACTTTTAAGTAGAAAATAATTTTACCTCTTTCAGACAAGATTGAAGTTTAATGTCTAGAATATGGGCTTTAAAACCATGTGGGCTGCCAGGCATGGTAGCAGTTGACAGAAATCCCAGCAATGTGTGAGGCTGAGGCAAGATGATGGTAATTTTGAGGTCAGCCTCAACAACTTGGTTTGAAACTGTCTTGGAATAAATAAAATAAAAATAAGTAAATAAGCAAATGGTGGAGAGGGTAGCTCAGTGGCAAAGTTCTCCCAGGTGCTGCTGGGTCAGATTAGACGCAGAGAATAAAAGTTGCTTCCTTAATTTCAGAAAGCTTAGTCACAGTCCAGCTGTGGGGATTGGGACTTAACTAGAGAGAATTTCAATATGACTCCATGGGCAGGTGAACTAACAGTGGCCACTCATGAAATTTAACTTGGAGCAATGACAGCAGGGTATGTGTGGAGCTCCCTCTGAGTCACAGCTTTTCCAGGGCAGAATTCCAAAGGAGTTTCTCCATTTCAGGAGGCCTGCCACTTTGCTGAAATCATTTATTAGTTCTAGTAGTTTCTTTGTAGACCCTTTTGGGTCTGCTAGATATAGAGTCATGTCAGCTGCAAATAGTGATAATTTAAGTTCTTCTTTTCCTCTTTTTATGCCTTCAGTTTCTTTCGTCTGTCTAATTGCTCTGGCCAGTGTTTCGAGAACTATATTGAATAGAAGTGGTGATAGAGGGCATCCCTGTTTTGTTCCAGATTTTAGAGGGAATGCCTTCAATTTTTCTCCATTCAGAATGATGCTAGCCTGAGGTTTAGCATAGATAGCTTTTACAATGTTGAGGTAAGTTCCTGTTATCCCTAGTTTTTCTAATGTTTTGAACACAAAGGGATGCTGTACTTTGTCGAATGCTTTTTCCGCATCTATCGAGATGATCATATGGTTCTTATCTTTAAGTCTATTGATGTGGTGAATAACATTTTTTGATTTCCGTATATTGAACCATCGTTGCATCCCAGGGATGAATCCTACTTGATCATGGTGCACAATTTTTTTGATGTGCCTTTGTATCTGATTCGCCAGAATTTTATTGAGGATTTTTGCATCTAGGTTCATCAGAGATATTGGTCTGTAGTTTTCTTTCTTTGAGGTGTCTTTGTCTGGTTTCAGAATCAGGGTGATGTTGGCCTCATAGAATGAATTTAGCAGAGCTCCCTCTTTTTCTATTTCCTGAAATAACTTGAAAAGTATTGGTATTAATTCTTCTTTAAAGGTTTTGTAAAACTCCGCTGTATACCCATCCAGTCCTGGGCTTTTCTTGGTTGGTAGTCTTTTGACTGCTTCTTCTATTTCATCCATTGATATTGGTCTGTTTAATTTGTGAGTATCCTCCTGACTCAGTCTGGGCAAATCCTATTACTTAAGAAATTTATCGACGTCTTCACTATCTTCTATTTTATTGGAATATATGTTTTCAAAATAATTTCTAATTGTCTTCTGTATTTCTGCAGCATCTGTTGTGATATTGCCTTTTTCATCCCGTATGTTAGTAATTTGAGTTTTCTCTCTTCTCTTCGTTAGCATGGCTAAGGGTCTGTCGATCTTATTTATTTTTTCGAAGAACCAACTTTTAGTTTTGTTAATTTTTTCAATAGTTTCTTTTGTTTCAAATTCGTTGATTTCCGCTCTGATTTTAATTATTTCTTGCCTTCTGCTACATTTGCTGTTGTTTTGCTCTTCCTTTTCTAGGGCTTTGAGATGAAGTGTGAGCTCATTTATTTGTTGGTTTTTCCTTTTTTTGAGGAATGACCTCCAGGCGATGAATTTCCCTCTTAAAACTGCTTTCATTGTGTCCCATAGATTCAGATATGTTGTGTCTGTATTTTCATATATCTCTAAGAATTTTTTGATTTC
>NW_026002626.1:506809-512719 GCF_001458135.2 Marmota marmota marmota | reverse complement strand
GACCTCAGTTGTCAGCACTGGTGGGAGCGGTAGCCGGGAGTTCCGCGCCCTGAGTCCCACGCCACTCCTGATTCCCTCGGCCTGGCTATTGCGCTCACAGGAGAGCTGGGAGGGGCCCTTAAGGTTTCTCCGCTGTGTGGAGAGAGATGGCTAGGGGATTACACACCTGTCGTGCTGGTTTCAATGAACTTATCTCCTCTGCCCGTGACGTCAGTTCTCTGCCAAGGTGGTATCCCATGCAACCGTTCGTTCCCTTTGCCTGGTGACCAATGCAACGGGTGGGTCCTGACTGTCTCTCCCAATCCCCGTTTCAATCCTGTGGCCACTGCCTATGAAGGCTCTGTTGGCTTTTACCTCTGTAAGTTCAGAAGGGCCGACCAGTTATTTCAGCGGGATCGTTAGTGCTGAGTCACGAGAAGCAGGCGAACTGCAGCTTGAATGCAGCCGATCCGGGCTCGGTGTGTGTGTTCTGAGGGGCCCAGACTCTTCGCCCCAGATCCACGTCAGCTCAGCATTGCCTAGTGATCCTGAGCAAAGAGCATTTAGACAATTTATGGCTCCCTATGCCCGCGCAGCTGAAGAGGTCAGAGACTTAATCTCTCTGCACCCGCCGCCATGTTGGATCTCCGAAGTTTTTCATTTCATATATTCCCCACCTGTCACACTAGAAATTTTTTTCTTTTTGGGTCTATGCTCAGCTGAACAGTCTCTTTCTCTTCCCTCTCTTTCTCCTCTATTAATGGAAAAGGCAATTCTTTGTTTCCTGTTTTCTTTTCTGAAAACTCCCAGGTAAATTTCCATCCCTCATGCTATCCTAGTAGCAGATACTTTCTGGTGTGACTTAATGTTGTTTCTGCACTTTTAAAGTATCAGCTTGTCTTGATTTTTTAATCAAATTTATATTAAAGTAAAATAGATATTTCTCTAAGATTCTGCAAATACTTTTTTGTAATGAGAGTGTATATTGAAGAACAAGTTTTTTGTGTGGAACATTTTTGTTATTTTTAATGGTTGTGGGGATGCTGGAGCTCTGGCCTAGTTTTTTTTCTTTTATTGTCAGATATAGATTTTAATTTTTACAACTTTTGGGATTTTTTTTGAGCTGTTTCCTATCTTCTCTCTAGTTCATTTATAAGAAAGGCTTGTTTGGTCAACCACCGAGTGAGCAACATTTGAGGGGCTGAGTGTCAAGTTTTTCTTGTTTATCTTAAATTGTAGGGTAAATAATATCTTTATTTTCATGAAGACTTCCATTGTTAATTCACTCTGTTGCCTTCCATAGTCAAAATGTTCTGGTGCCACATCTCAGAATCTTCCTGGCATGGTTGATCATTAGTTTTAATCATTATTCTGTGCAATGAGACTAGGGTTCTTTCCTGAGAATAATACTGGGAAGGGATGCTAAGAAATAAACAATCACACACCCAATACTGTGTATAAAGGGAAGTCAATTTAGTGTGAAGCAGGCACTGAAAATCAAATCCTTCTTCAAACGGTAATCTGGCCACAGCCTCCTCAACTTCCTGAACCACAACATCAATGTGGATTTTATCTCTTAAGCTGGGGGTTCTCAATCTCTGCATTACTGCTTCCACTCTGTAGGGTGCTTCCAGGTTTGGAACAATGGTTATTTTTCATTCTAACTTCTACTTTTACACAACCGTGTCTTTTCTGGAATGAAATCTAAATAATGAGACCACATCACCTTTTAAGTTGGACATTGGGGTCAATATCATATCCACAGAGACTTTTCTTTGTGTTAAATTTCTTCTGATTCTAACTAAAGAAGGAGTCAACCATCAAATCAAAGGTCATAAATGTCAGATTATGAGGTGCTTTGGGTAAGAGTTGTCACAAAATTTTTCTTGATGAATTGTCATAGGAAAAAGATGCACAATTCTGATTTTTGTTTGACTATAAGCAACTTAATGGACCTCTGCTCCTCCATTAAAATTGATTATAAGCTCAAATATTTTATGAGAATTTATTAAGAACTTGACAATGCTAATAAAAGTTGACTTCTATCCAAGATGTTACTAAGTTACAAAATCTCCACTGTGCAAATCTACATGCAGAGTGTTGGCTTGCCTAAAATGAATGATAGAACATCCATTTTAAAATGGCTAATCAATGCATCTTAATAGACATCATTTTAAATTGCTGTTATTATTAATTTCTCATATTAAACGTTCAAATGTGTGAAATTTAACTTCAACATAATCAATGCTTAGTTAATCCCAGAATGCATGGTAATGTACAATTGTTTCAATGGGAGTATATATAATATCTGTATTCTGAAAAGTTTTGAAGCCATATGACATATCTTTTAGACTTTCAATATAATTGTCCCACCTATTTTATTTGGTAAGTTTTAATTATTTATTCTGCTTGAGAAAATATTCTATTGAAGGCAATTTTCAGTATCAGAACAATCTGAATAATATAGTCTTAACTTTTATATGAGATTTATGAAAGCACACTATGTAGAATGAATATTTAAAAGTCAGATAATCAAAGTGATGTAATAAGCCTCATGATTTTAAGATTAGAAATGACATTAAAATCTGACCTCTCTGTTGGAGCCAGAAATACCTGAGTCCTGGAGACATCATATGATTGACAGGGTTAGTGATGGAGGAACACGGATACTGCCTGTTGGATGCAAATACTGCACAGCAGGGCCAGAGGTGGTAGAGTACACCTGCTTACACAACACTCCTCTTTGTTCTCAGCCCTTCTAAATAACCATCGTTAGTGCTCATAATTACTGGTTGGTTATAATGTGTATATTTTCTTCTCTCTGAAAGCAAGTAGCATTGTCACCATTTAGAGATAGACTGTCAGAGGCTGGCTTCTGCTGTCAGAGTCTAACCTGAGGCTTGAAAACCAGTGATGTAAGGGAAGGCCCCTTTTAAACCAGTTCTCTGGATCTTCTTTTGTATCCCTTCCTCTTTCCAGGGCCCAGGTATGCTAGGGTGAGGGCAGGTCCTGGGGAACCCAAAGTGAAAGATCATATGAGTAAGAGACCAAGCAGGGAAAGAAAGAGAGGAAATGTGATGATTTAGAAGTGAGTTCAACAATAAATTATAATTGAAAGCTTATATATATATATAATATATATATAATATATAATATTATATAATATAATATATATTAATATATAATATATATATATTTCAGAGAAAGACAAAAATATCAACACACTCAGAGCTCTATCTACTATCTACTTGGTTAGCAATACAAACATTTTTGTACTTTTGTTAATGTGTAAAGTCTTTTTACCTACCCTTCATTGAATGTTCCCTGTGGTTTATGATTATTGAGTTCATTTAGCAGAAAAAGCATAGAGAGATTGCCTCTCATCATATAGCAACAACTGAATAGGGGAAGCCAGTGTGCATTTCAGGCAGTGCCAGACAAGAAAACCACATGAGGTCCAAACACTGAGTTAATATTTATTATTTATGTGTGCAGGCAAAACACGAATACATATGTTTTCTCCTTTACTACTTTTGAGCATTTCTTAACTGCTTAGGATTCATCAAAGCTTAGAATTTGCACCAGATTTTGTGGTCACTTGTTTTAATATCTTACATGCACAGAAGTACCCTTGATTTTGCCATGATGTTTCTCAGATTATTTCAATTTTCAGAATGCCATATAAGTACAATTGTTTCAGGCCTTATTTATTTTTTCAATTTATGAAAGTTGCTATGGTTTTTCCCCAGGATTAAAAAAATTCTACCCCCCCAAAAACCCATAATGATTCACTTTGGAGGGGGGTAAAAACCAGCACAGGAAAGAAATATGGTTTTGAGAGTAAGTACTTAAGGAATGGATACATCATTTGGAGTCCTTTATCTTAATGGAGCCATGAAGCAAAGGGTATTTTTTGTCTGTCCTCTGAGCTCAGGTTCTCTTCATAATAGATCCCAACAATGTTCATTTTGTCCTCCATTTTCTTTTTTGAGTACTTTAAGATCATTTCAATTTAGAGGCTAGGGTGTTATCTGTTTCCATGTTTCTGCTATGTTGGAAATCCTCTTGGGTTATGTTTGCTTGATTGACTGTCCTCATCTTTCATTGTTTAAAAAAAATAAAGGATGGCTGATTTTTCTCATGAACACAAGGTCTGACATGGTACAGTGAGGCTGTCTTTATTCTCTCTCTGTGGTTGTATCAGAGAGTGGCTGGGGCCAGATCCTCTCAAAGTCTCCTTTGCTCCCAAGTCTCATCCTGGACTAAGAAGGATCAGAGTGACTAGAAGCTTGGTGTCTTTTTCTCTCTCTAGTGTCCCTATGTGACCTCTCCACATGGTGAACTCAGAGAAGGGGCTTCTTGCAGGACTGAAAATGGAGAAAGCCCCAAGGAGCTGGCAGAACCTCAGCTTTCTCAAATCAACATCAGATATCACTCAGCATTGCTTCCACACCAGGGCAGTTACACAGGCCACCCAGGGCCCAAGGATGGGACAGAGACCATTTTTCAATGAAAGAGATGTTAAATATAGGGATGGTGTTTGAAACCATCAGAGTCAGACTTCCAGCCACAAAACATGTACATTCTTCCTGCTTGAAAATGTTATTCACCCTCCCGAGCCTCCAGAGTCTGTCATCTGAGTGAGTTCTGGATGCAGATGAGGTTTCTTGGTAAGGTTCTTCCTCATTTGAAGACTTGGGGACAAAAGGGACTGGCTCCTTGTCCCTCCCTTGCTCACTTACAACCATGGGGCAGAAATAGGGCAACCACCACAGAGTCTCTTACAGGAAAGAGTTGAAGTGGGGAAACCATGACTGTTCTTGTTCTGTGTCACCTCAAAACCCATAAAATGCTTGTGCAGCCCAAGCAGTAGGTCCAGGCCCACTGCCTGGAAATGCTTCTTCATGGTTTCTGGTTTAATTATCTGGAGCTCTGAATAATCCTTCTTTGTCCCATGGTGAATGATGGGTTTTTGACTGAGTAGTTTTCTCAGTCTGATTGCCCTGTGTATCTACCAGAAATTAGTGGCTTAAAACATCACCAGTTTATTGTGTCCAAGGTTCCCAAGTTTAGACCCAACATAACTGGGTTTTCTGCTTTGGGCTTCCTTGGGCTGCAGCCAAGGTGTTGGTCAGAGTAAAGATCTCAACTCATATCAGGATCATTTTCAAGTCCATTGGCTGCTGGTGTAATTTATTGCTGTGTTCTCCTGCTATCTCTCCACTGCTGGAGGCTGCCTGCAGGTCTTTCTCCATGGAATAAGGATAGATCACAGTCTCCATCTTTTGCCACCACCTAGAAAGCAATTTTAAGAAGCCCACATGATTGCATAAGGTCCACCTGGCCAATCTCCCCACATTAAGGTCAGTTGATTGAGGACCATAATCACATCTTCAAAGGGGCATTACTGTTGAATCACAGAGCTGGAGGTAGGTGCAAGTCCTCTAGGGGCTGAGGATATGAGAGCATCTTAGAATTTTGCCCCTCACATCACACCTAGCAGTCTGAGATCTAAAATCATTGTTCCTTTGTGTATTATTTTTGCTCACTTTAACGCAAACAGTGGTGTTTTTATACAGCAATTACATTAACATTTCATGGATCTCCCACAAGTTCTAAGTGTATTCCACATAGCCAATGCCCAACCACAAATGTCTCTGAGATAAGATTCTCCCTACTCTGGGTTGCTGAAGGATCATGGTAGGAGGGCTAGGCCCTTTAAACTTCCTAGAGGATCTATTTAAAAAATTTAGTGGTTGATGTACCTTTATTTTATTCATTTATTTATATGTGGTGCTGAGAATTGAACCCAGTGCCTCACATATGTGAGGCAAGTGCTCCACCACTGAGCCACAACCCTAGTCCTAGAGGACCTATTTTTTAAAGAGAGAGAGAGAGAGAGAGAGAGAGAGAGAGAGAGAGAGAGAGAGA
>NW_026002626.1:502750-505685 GCF_001458135.2 Marmota marmota marmota | reverse complement strand
AAGAGAGAGAGAGAGAGAGAGAGAGAGAGAGAGAGAGAGAGAGAGAGAATTTTTTAAATATTTATTTATTTATTTTTTAGTTTTCGGTGGACACAACATCTTTGTTTGTATGTGGTGCTCAGGATCGAACCCAGGCCACATGCATGCCAGGCAAGCGTGCTACCACTTGAGCCACATCCCCAGCCCAAGGACCTATTTTTAACAGGTAGAATATGAGAGGCCCAAACTTTAAATTATCAGTTCTCTTTCTCTGAAAGAATCAGTGAGGCACCCACTTCTGTTTTTCCAAGGTCTCAATGAATGATCTTACAAGCCTACATTGACCTTCAATTTGAGGTTCTTACTTCATTTTGGCTTTGGTTGCCATTTGCATGTACTAAGAATTATTCATAAGTTTGAGCACTTGTTTTCCTATTTGTATCATTTAATGTTGTCTTTCTTTCTTTCTTTTCTTTCTTCTTTCTTTTTTATTCCCTAATGCTCTGGGTAGGATTTCAAGGACATTTGTTGAATAGAAGTGGTGAGAGAGGGCATCCCTGTCTTATTCCCATTTTTAGAGGGAATAATTTCAGTTTTCTCCCATTTAAGATGATACTGGCCTTGGGCTTAACAAAAATAGCTTTTATAATGTTGAAGTATTTTCCTACAATAAGTATTTTTCCTAAAATAAGTATGTTTTCTACAATAAGTATTTTCCTAGTGTCTTGGATGCTATGTTGTCAAATGCTAATTCTGCATTTATTGAGATATTATTAGAACCCAACATATCCACCAGAAAAGTTCTAGAACTCATGTATCAATACAGAAAATTATCAGCATATAAAAATAACACCCATAATTCAATTGCATCCCTATACACCAATGATGAATCAACTGAAAGAGAAATTAGGACAACTATCCCATTCATAATAGTTTCAAAAAAAAAAAAAAAAGAAGAAGAAACTTAGAAATCAATCAAATAAAATGGGTAAAAGACCTCACCAATGAAAACTACAAAACACTAATAAAGTAGTTGAAGAAGACCTTCAAAGATAGAAAGATCTTATATTTTCTTGGATAGGAAAAATTAATATTGTCAAAATGACCATACTACAAAAAGCACTATACAGGTTCAATGCCATCCCAATCAAAATTCCAATGATATTCCACAGATGTTAAAAAAAAGTCATGAAATTCACCTAGAAAAATAAGAGACCCAGAATAGCCAAAGCAATCCTTAGCAACAAGAGTGAAGCTGGTGGCATTACTATTACAGACCTTAAACTATACTACAGAGCAATAGTAACAAAAACAGCATGGTATTGGCACCAAAACAGACTTGTAGACCAATGGTACAGAACAGAGAACACAGAGACTAACCCAAATAATTACAGTAATCTTATATTAGACAAAGGCACCAAAAACCTACATTGGAGAAAAGATAGCTTCTTCAACAAATGGTGCTGGGAAAACTGGAAATCCATATGGAACAAAATGAAATTAAATCACTATCTCTCACCATGCACAGAACTCAACTGAAAGTGGATCAAGAACCTAAGAATTAAACCAGAGACCTTGTGCCTTATGGAAGAAAAACTAGGCCGAAATCTCCATCATGTAGGATTAGGCCCTAACTTCCTTAATAAGAATCCTATAGCACAAGAATTAAAATAAAAAGAATCAATAAATGAGATGGATTCAATCCAAAAATCTTCTCAGCAAAAGAAACAATCAGTGAGGTGATAGAGAGCCTACAAAATGAGTATGACTCTTTACCACAAACACATCAGATAGAGCACTAATCTATATGGTATATAAAGGACTCTAAAACCTTAACACCAAAAAATCAAATAACCCAATCAATAAGTGAGCCAAGGAACTGAACCGACACTTCTCAGAAGAGGATATATAATCAATCAACAATATATAAAAAATGTTTAACATCTCTTTTTTTTATTGGTTGTTCAAAACATTACAAAGCTCTTGACATATCATATTTCATACATTAGATTCAAGTGGGTTATGAACTCCCATTTTTACCCCAAATACATCTCTTGTGGTGAGCCGCTTTTGCCGTTTCTGCAGACTATGGTCGCCATTACAAGACGGGGCTGGCTCCGCTGTGGTCTGTGACAAACAACTCCTTATTTGGGAGAGTTGGCACATGATTTTTCACCACCCTATGAGAAAGCTCCACGTGGCAGCTTTGCATTGGGGCTTGAGATGCTTTATTAAGGCTGGGAGGGGCATCCGAGGGGTAGAAGAAGAAATATCAAGGGCCTGAATAAACTGCTGAAAGAAGATTCCTGAGTTGCGTCTTCCTTGCGGGCAAGGGGTCGTGACAAGTGGTGCTGAAACCCGGGAACCAGAACTTTCAGCAGTCAGGGGTGGTGCACCGGTTAGTCCCAAGTAAGTGGGATCCGCGACCAAAGCGGAGCAGCTCCTCTGTAAAGAAAGAGGGAGCATTACATTTTATTGCAGCTGCATTGTGTACTTTCGCTTCTACTTTCGCTTTTGTTTTCTGTGTTTCTTTTGTTGTGTTATTTTGCTTTTGTTTTTTGTGCTTCTTTTGTTGTTGTGTCATGGGTGCCGCATCTTCAAGTCTGCTTTTCTGGCCCTAGATGGCCTGTTACGTTCCAAGGGCCTGGAAGTGAAACATAGTACTTTACAGAGATTTTTACAGAAGATAGATATCGCTTCACCGTGGTTTGCATTTTCGGGCAGCCTTACTGTACCTAGTTGGGATAAATTAGGCAAAGATCTTGACTTTGCTTCTGAGCAGGGCATACTAGAGGGTGGGGTGATACACCTTTGGAAAATGGTCCGTAGTTGCCTTACAGATGGCAGATGTCAGGAAGCACTTACTAAAGGACAGGAAGTTGTAGAGCAATTACATGAGGAGAAATCGGAGACGGCAGGAAGTGAGGTGCCTCAGGAGGATGGGAGTGTGCGGAGC
>NW_026002626.1:494967-498894 GCF_001458135.2 Marmota marmota marmota | reverse complement strand
GACTTGGTGCTTTTGGGTTGTGTTGACCAACGTGCACATTTATGCATAACCTCTGTCAGATTTAATGATTCCAGGAATGCCTCTCACATCATTGGCGAATATTTGGCAGGAAATTGGTCCATGGCAGCGGAGGACATGATCCAGTCTCAACTAACCCAGATAGCTGTCTTGAACAGTACCCGTGTCGATCCCGTGACTTTGGGCCAATTCACCAATTGGATATCTTCTGCTTTTTCTTTCTTCAAAGAGTGGGTGGGGTAGGCATTTTTGGTGTAATGTGTTGCTTCGGTATGTTCCTCTGTTTGTGGTTTCTCTGTCGCCTTAAGGCCCGTAGTGCTCATGATAAGGCTATGATCATACAAGCTCTTGCAGCTCTAGAAAATGGCAACTCACCTCAAGTCTGGCTTGCGCATCTTAAACAGTAAACCTTTGTCATGGTCGTTGCACCCCAAGTTATTATAACATTGCACTGGGATCGACATGACCTTCCTTTTTATTCTCTTAGTGTTGGAAAGCCCTTGCACTCTGCCGGTCTTACTGCCATTGCACGCAGATGGGTTTCCACACTAGTGCTTTTCTATCGCATTAAAGTCTGTGCCTTTCTTCCAGGGTGCTGTCAACTTGTTTGTCGTTATAAACAGCCACAGTTCAGCCTCAGTTATCCCCCTTCGTCCACCATCGCCACGATACAGGATGCGAGGCAAAGCACTGCACTTGAGTGATCCTTGACGTGGACCTCAAGGAGAGCATGTCCTATTGCATGCAGGTTAGATGCGTCCACTCCCCGCCCCACGAAAAAAGGCGTTGGCTGATATGGTCTCGGATCTGGGGAAGGGCCCTCCTTAAGACTGAGCCATACTATGCAGCCACTTCTGCACAGTGGGATAGGACCTCTACTCTTGCCTGTATTGTTTTAAGAAAATAGAAAGGGGGAACTGTGGTTAGCCGCTTCTGCCGTTTATGCAAATTATGGTCGCCATTACAAGATGGCGCTGGCTCCGCTGTGGTCTGTGACAAACAACTCCTTATTTGGGAGAGTTGGCGCATGACTTTTCATCACCCTATGAGAAAGCTCCACGCGGCTGCTTTGCATTGGGGCTTGAGATGCTTTATTAAGGCTGGGAGGGGCATCCGAGAAAGAGAAGAAGATCTATCAAGGGCCTGAAATAAACTACTGAAAGAAGATTCCTGAGTGTTGCGTCTTCCTTGCGGGCAAGAAGTCGCGACAGGTATTATTATTACAGGAACATTTGGATGAAGCCAACGATGTGTTGGATTCAGCAACCAGACTTAAAAAATAGTTACATCTAAAGGAAGAACAGATTGAAGGACTTAAAAAGCACAATGAGGTCCAACAAGAAATGTTGAATGATAAGAAATTGATGAACTTGAAAAGGGCACAGAAAGAAAAGTGGACAAAGCCCTAATGAGAAACCTATTCATTGGGCATTTCCATACATCAAAAAGTAAGTGTCATGAAGAATTACAGTTATTAGGAAGCATCCTGGACATTCAAAAGGAGAAAATGGAGCAGTTGTTGAATGGAGATAATGGTGGCATTACTATGTGGATGACAGTTGGCTTGGAGGAAGATCAAAAAAATGTCCCCAGCACATCTTTCAGACCAAATGAGCAATCTCTGCTTAATAGTTCTTTTTCAGAACTTTTTGTTAAGTTTCTGGAAAGAGAATCTCCTTCATGTGTTCCACCACCAAAACTTTCTGCTCATGCCATGAAACGTCTAGACTCCAGAGGAAGGATAAAGGAAAGTGAGAATGTACCAAGAAGTTTGAAAGATGCGACAGAATTCAGAACTGGCAAAAGAGTGGCTGTGAATCTGTTCTTGGCACCGCATTCGGTGGCTGAGCCACTGCTTAGGCTAGCTTGACTTGGACCTGGTGGACCTGGGTGCTGGGAGCCTTTAGCCAAGTAGGTATGACAATTTCCTTGCCAGCGTACCCCATGTTGCAGTGACATTGAAAGTAGTTGACCTTGCTCAAGGACCAGGGCGGATTAGGGTGTTCCCGGTTTAGGATAATCAGGTTTAGGGCGTTCCAGGTTTAAGATTATTCCTGCTAGGAATAGGGCGTATCCTGCTGCCTGAGTTCCCCTTGAGTTCTCACGGGATTCAGACAGTATTTTTTGGGAGATAGAAGCCCAGTGGAGGTGGATTTGGGCAGAGAACGTGGATTTGGGCAGAGAATGTGGATTTCCCCAGAACGTGATTGTAGATGGCTGGTGTGAGTTCGGGAATAAAGAGTTGCTGTTTGAATCTACAAGCTGTGTGGTGGCTCGTGATTGTGTGCCCAGCCAGACTGCGGCACCTGGGAATCTCCATTTGAATCTCATAGAAGACTTCATGCCCACCTTTACAACATTGCCAGTGTTCCCTGACAACAGCACCAGGGTTTTACAAAAGGACCTTTTAAAGCAATAGGTGATTCTCAAGCCAGAGATGATTTACCAGTTTAAAGAAGCCATAAACAATTTGAACATTTTACAGAGTGGCGTTTTCAAAAAGAAGTCATGTATTTGCAGAGAAAAAGAAAAAAGTTGATATATAGAGCTACCAGGTGTTTTGACTGCCCCCGCCTTTTGTGTGTGTGTGTGTGTGTGTGTTTTGCTGTAGCGCTTATTAAAATTTTACTTGTGTTTGTTTGCTGTAGCTTTTTTATATAAAATTTTGTTCCTGTGCTATAAGGTATTCAAGTATAATAACTATAGCTCCAGTGTCTTTATGATTATATTTGTTAAATTTAATTATATTAAGATAAAAATGATAAAAAAGAAAAAGTCCAACACATACAAAAAATATATATACTCAGAAATTGGATTATATGCAAACAAAATATAATGTAGCATATTTGAGAATTCTTTAATTTATAAAACAAAACACTGTATAACTACTAAATGAAAATTACAGATGGAGGACCTGAACATGAAGTTTAGTGGATAAGTTCTAAGATTCTTTTAATCCAAATGCTATGACACCTATCCCGATTCCTTATCTTCATTGTATTAAAAAAGTCACTTGACATTCATTCCCTTTTCTAGATGTTAAATATGTACAGAAGGAAGATGACTTTTGTCAGTGAAACCAAAAGTATAATCACATGCCTCATTTTAATTTGTAAGAATGTATCATTAAATGTCTGGAATGTTTACATACTTTTCTGGGCCTTAGAGTAATGCTTATAAACACATTTAAAAAAAAAAAAAACATTTGATCAAAAACAGAAAGTGGGGAGATAAATAACATAATACAGAGTTTTAAAAGATGAAAAAGTTAACAAAGGAGTAGTTAATTTTTTTTTATTTTTGTAAATTAAGATAAAAGATAAACCAAAATTTTCTAGCTTAAGTCAGGTGATATCAGAGAAGTGAAAAAGCATATTATACAGCAAATCCTTCTCTGACACTTGTAATTTCTAAAACCATTGAAAATATTTTCATTAAAATTAATTCAAATAAAATTTAATACAAATTAGATTATTTAAATTAAATCAAATTATAATATAATATAAATTAATTTAAATTATTTTATTAATTTTATTGGTGAATTTAATTAATTTTGTTAATAAATTTTATCTATAAATTTAATAAATTAATTTATATTATATTTTGATTTATATTTAAATTTTATTGGATTTAAAAAATTAGTTTACTAAAGGTAATTTAAATAAAGTAAATTATTTAATATTAATTATATATTTTAATATTAATTCTAATAAAATTCAATTTTTTTTTCTCTTTTTTTTTATTTGTTGTTCAAAACATTAAAAAGCTCATGACATATCATCTTTCATACAATTGATTGAAGTGGGTTATGAACTCCCATTTTTATCCCAAATACAAATTGCAGAATCACATCGGTTACACATCCATATTTTTACATAATGACATATTAGTGACTGTTGTATTCTGCTA
>NW_026002626.1:464841-484991 GCF_001458135.2 Marmota marmota marmota | reverse complement strand
TAATTATCTTCTGTATTTCTGAAGTGTCTGTTGTGATATTGCCTTTTTCATCCCATATGCTAGTAATTTGAGTTCTCTCTCTTCTTCTCTTCGTTAGCAAGTCTATGGGTCTGTTGATCTTATTTAATTTTTCAAAGAATCAACTTTTAGTTTTTTCAATTTTTTGAATTGTTTCTTTTGTTTCAATTTCATTGATTTCAGCTCTGATTTTAATTATTTCTTGCCTTCTACTACTTTTGCTGTTGTTTTGCTCTTCTTTTTCTAGGGTTTTGAGATGAAGTGTGAGATCATTTATTTGTTGGGTTTTTTTTTATTATTTTTTTAAAGAATGAACTCCAAACAATGAATTTTCTTCTTAGAATTGCTTTCATTGTGTCCCATAGATTCCGGTATGTTGTGTCTGTATTTTCATTTATCTCTAAGAATTTTTTTGATTTCCTCCTTTATGTCTTCTGTAACCCATTGATCATTCAGTAACATATTGTTCATTTTCCAGGTGATGCAGAATTTTTCTTCCTTCTTTTTTCATTTATTTCCAGTTTCATTCCATTATGATCAGATAAGTTGCATGGTATTATCTCCACACCTTTATATTTACTAAGAGTTGCCCTATGGCATAATATATGGTCTATCTTTGAGTAGGATCCATGTGCTGCTGAGAAGAATGTGTATCCACTTGATGATGGTTGATATATTCTATATATGTCAGTTAAGTCTAGGTTATTGATTGTGTTATTGAGTTCTATAGTTTCTTTATTCAGCTTTTGTCTGGAGGATCTGTCTAATGGAGAGAGTGGTATGTTGAAGTCACCCATAATTATTGTGTTGTGGTCTATTTGATTCTTGAACTTGAGGAGAGTTTGTTTTATGAACATTGCAGCACCATTGTTTGGTGCATACTTATTGATAATTGTTATGTCTTGTTGGTGAATGGTTCCTTTTAACAGTATATAGTGTCCTTCTTTATCTCTTTTGATTAACTTAGGTTTGAAGTTGATTTTATTCGATATGAGTATGGGCACTCCTGCTTGCTTCCGAGGGCCATGTGAGTGGTATGATTTTTCCCAATCTTTCACCTTCAGCCTGTGTATGTCTTTTCCTATCTTATGAGTCTCCTGAAGGCAGCATATTGTTGGATCTGTTTATTTTTTAATCCAGGTTACTAGCCTATGTCTCTTGATTGGTGAATTTAAGCCATTAACATTTAAGGTTACTATTGAAATATGGTTTTTACTTCCAGTCATGTTTATTTATTTATTTTAGTTTGGCTAGTTTTTCCTCTTTGGTTATTTTTCTCCCACTTTACTGAGATAACTCCCACTGTTAGTTTTGGGTGCTATTTTTCAATTCCTCTTCTTGTAGTATTTTGCTCAACATGCCTTGCAGTGCTGGTTTTCTGGCTGCGAATTCTTTTAACTTTTGTTTATCGTGAAATATTTTAATGTCATTGTTGAATCTGAAGCTTAATTTTGCTGGATACAGTATTCTTGGCTGGAATCCATTATTTTTCAGCGTTTGAAATACGTTTTTCCAGGATCTTCTCACTTTCAAAGTCTGTGATGAAAAATCAGCCATTAACCTAATTGGTTTACCCCTGAATGTAATCTGTCTCCTTTCTCTCATAGCTTTTAATATTCTCTCCTTTTTCTGTATGTTGGATATCTTCATAATTATGTGTCTTGGAATTGGTCTATTACGGTTTTGTATGTTTGGGGTCCTGTAGGCTTCCAGGATTTGGCAATCCATTCCATCTTTCATATCTGGGAAGTTTTCTAAGATTATTTCATTCAACAGATTGTTCATTCCTTTGGTTTGAACCTCTATAACTTCTTCTATCCTAATGACTCTCAAGTTTGGTTTTTTTATGACATCCCATATCTCTTGCATGGATTGCTCGTGATTTTTTAACATCTTTTCTGTGTTGGCTATATTCTTTTCGAGTTGATAAACTTTGTCTTCATTATCTGATGTTCTGACTTCTATTTGATCTAGTCTATTTGTAATAGTCTCATTTGAGTTTTTAATTTGGTTTATGGTTTCCTGCATTTCTAGGATTACTGTTTGATTTTTTAAGATCTCTATCTCCTGATAGAGTTCTTGCTTTGCAATTTGAATTTGCTTATGCAATTCATTTTCAAAGTATTCTTTCATTTTTTCGACTTGCTGTCTCATGACTTCTTTAAGATTCCATTCCATCTGAGTCAGGTATGCCTTGAGTTCTTTCTCTGTCCATTTTTCGGATGCCTCTAGGCTATCCTGTAGATTTAAGATGTCCTGCATTGTTTGTAATCCTTTTTTCCCTTGTTTTTTCATGTTGTTCATGTTACTTTCCAACTCTGTGTAACTGCTGTGTTTCTGTTTTCTGCTATAAATTTGTTTTGGTTTTGTATATCTCTGTGGTCTCTCCTTTGTGGTGGGAGACTATGCCTAGAAATGTTTGGCTTTATTGTACTTTCAAGCTGTTTCATTCAATTCATAAAAGGCTTCCAGATTCTGTATGCATATAGGGATTTGTTGTTTGTTCTTAGGACTTTATGTTTAGGTTAGGTGCTATGATGGTATGAGGGTTAGTATGTCTAGGCTACTTTGGAAGATTGCTCTACTGAAGGGGGATATTAACAGGCGATTGAATCAGTGTGGTTGGTAGTAGCTAGGTATTTAGGAGCCCTATAGACAGCCTCGAAACATTCACCTATTTGCATTTAGACAATTACACTTAATGGAAGACATAATGCTTGGGATGAAAGTTGGGGGGTAGGGGAAGGAAGGTGCTCTTAAAAAGAAAGAAGGAGAGAGAGATAGATAGATTAGAGGAGAATGGAAAGAACAATAAAACTTGAAATGGGAAAGAAAGAAAGAAGGAAAAGGGGAGAAAAGAAAAAAGAGAAAAAATAAAGTGAAGTCTTAGAAATCCATTTTCTTCTCTTCCAGTAGGCAGAGCTGTGCCCTCCGAGCCAAGCCTCTGCCCTCTATGTGCCGACAGCAATCCCTGTAAGGCAGCTCCTGGGAGTCTCTTAATCCTGTTAGTCCAGCGCCGTTTCTCTTCTCCGGCCCCTCCCCCCCTTCCTCCTGCCAGCCAGCCAGGTCCTGTTCACCGGGGGCAGTTCCCCAAGGATCTGGTTACACTTGCAGCCCCACCTTGTGCCCTATTTCCCAAACAACTGAGCACTCTCTCTGCCATTCATCTAAACCCCAGTGCTGTGGAGCGGTGATCTGGGAAGCAACAGTTTAATTTTTCCAGACCCCTTTGGTGGGCACACCCCAGGAAACTGGTGGCTAAGACCTTGGGTGTCACTGCTGGTGGTAAGGGGAGTTGGGGATCGAGGATCCCCTCTGCTTCCCTCGGCCCCTACAGTCACATCCACTCCGCTGGCAGTAGGAGGAGTTTGGGGTCAGGAGTGCCCTCTGCTTCTCTCCGCCCCTACAGTCACGCCCACTCCGTTGGTGGTCGGGGGAGTTGGGGGTGGGGAGTCTTCTCTGCTTCCCTCTGCCCCTACAGTCACGCCCACGCCGCTGTCGGTAGGGGGAGTTGGGGGTCGGGATTCCCTAGGCCCCTACAGTCACGCCCCCGGAGAGATTTTTGAGGTTTCCCGGCTGTTTGTATCTGGTGGGGATGGTCACACACCTGCTAAAGTGGATTCCACTGGGAAGGAATTTCATCGGCTGAACTCTGGTGATGACACCTCTCTGCTATGGCGGGCCCCAGGCTCCTTGCTGCAATGTCCGAAGGGAGGGGTGGGACTGGCCTGTCTCTGGTCTGACCCAATCTCGGTTGGTTTCAGTTCCCAGTTTGCTATTTCATGAAGGCTTGGCTGAGCCATGCCTCGGAGGCTGGTAGCTGAGCCGCGCAGGCGGCGGCTGGCAGGTCTGGACCTCCGCACCTTGTGGCGGAGATTCACTCGTCTGGGGCAAACTGTCACCTCCAATAATCCTACTGATTCCCGGCCGGTCTCACTTCAGCGGAATTTTGCTAGAAGTTTCTTAGCAGGTAGAATCTAAGCATATTAATGCGTCTCTCTGACCCCTTTATTGAGGAGGTAATGAAAGCACTGCCTCCCCGCCCACCACCATGTTGGATCCTCTTCAATTAATTTTGATAAAATGTTCTCAGTTGTTTTAGAAATTGCAGGTGTCAGAGAAGTATTTGCTATATAATCTACTTTTTTCTCTGATTTCACCTAAGTTGAGCTGGAAACTTTTGATTTATCTTTTATCTTAATTTACCAAAATAAAAAGTGAAGACAAAATACATAGTGGCTATATAGATCAGCTTTTTCTTTCAATTTTAAATTTTCTCTCAGTTTCAGCTTCTTTCTTTATTTGATTTTCAAGCTTCTTTAGGATAGGAACATGTGGTTTATCTTTTAAACCTCAAGCAATTTACAAATAGAAAAGAAAGTACTGTTCATGGTTTCTTTACATAGTGCACAAAGTAGACCTGAAGAAAATATGAATCATCTTTAGAAGAATTTGCATCAAAAGGCTGAGAACAAGATTTCCAACACCAGTCCACTACAACTCTGAGTATGTGGTTCTCTGTAATTTCATCATGCCTATAGGTTGATGTGATTACCACCACAATAGCCACCAGACACACTTGCATCCTAATGATCAGTGAAATCACCTCCTTGCACCAGCACCAGCTATTTAGAACTTAAGAATTTTTTACCAGCCCATTATTTTAAAAATCCTGACTTAAAGCTTAAGTGTACGAAGATGTTCATATTTATACTTTAAGTTGTACATTGAAGAGCTTTTTCTTGCAGATTTTGTCAATGTAGATATGCCTTAGAAAGAGAAACATTTTATAGCAAGAAAATGTGAAAAGTCAAGTTCAAATATGTAAAGAGCTCTGGCTCCCACTAGAGTGAAATTTGATTGTCAATTTTGCTGTGATTACTGTAATATTTCTAATTTATTTGGGAGACTGGAAGTTTTGATTATAGTTTGATGGTTAAAACTTGTTTTTCCAAAAAATTAACAGACCACACTCCTTCACACAGTGTCACCTTTCCTCTTAGCTAGCTTATTTAAATTGCTATTCTTCCATACATTGTAAAGGAAGTTCCCATAACAATTCATATGAGAAATGTTCAACTGCCTCCCGAGCTCTGCCTGGTTGGCATCATAGATGCTCCTCTTCTTAAGCCCACCATAAATGAAAACATCTCAAATTGAAAATTCATGCACCACACCATGTGCCTAGAAGCACAGTGCTCTGCAGTGTGCTGCTTGCTTCCCCTGATGATTCTGTCACTGATGGGGAGCTGCTACTCAATGCTGCTGCCCCCACCAAGAGGGTGTTGTGCTGTATATTGCTAGCTCAGGACAAAGGAAAATCCAAACTCTAAAGTACAAATTCTACTGGACATATACTACTTTTGAACTAACAAGACATTGAAAAAACATTATTTTAAATAACAGCATTTTTAGTTATGGTCATAATTAAATTAGAGCCTTTATCTGTTTTCCAGCTTAGTTAGCTATTACCTATAAGATTGAAAGAGTTACCCAATTACTTTCACATTACATAAGAAATACAGAGATTTACAACTCTGTGTATATGGTTTACTGTGATTTCATCATGCATACAGGTTGAAGTGACCACCAGAGCCACAAGACACACTTACTTGCATCCTAAGGATCACGAATATCACTTCATTGCACCAGTTCCAGCTGTTTGAAACTTAAGAATAATAGTATTTCTTTAATTTTCATAAAATATCCTAACTTGAAGTTTAATTGTGTGAGGATGTTCATATTTATACTTTGAAGTTGTAAATTGAAGAGCTTTTTCTTGCAGATTTTTTCAATGTATATGCCTCATTTCTGGAATGTGCTTCTCATGTTTTCATACTATTTACACTATGTTATCTACATTCTTTTCAAAATTATATATGACTTCATATCTGAGGTCCTTCATATCTGAGGTCATAACTTCATTGTCTGAGGTCTTGTCTTCCAAGTGGTCTAATTTGTTGGTGATGCATTCAATTGAACTCTTTAAATTTAAATTTGGATTATTGTTTCTTTTATTTCAATGATTTTTTTTAGAATCTCTATCTCCCTACTGAAGTAATTTTTTGCTGCCAATATTTGTTTTGTTTATGTAGCTCTTTGTCAAAATGATCTTTTGCTGCCAGTATTTAGTCTTTTATATTATCCTTTAATTTGCAGAACATTTTAATTATGTACATTCTGAACTCATTCTGTCATATCTTCTGTTGTGATGGTCATGGATTCTAATAATGTGGTATCTTGATTTGTTTCAGGCCCTTTCTTCCCTGTCTTTTCATATTGCTGGTGTGTCTTCCCTTCTAGAACTGTGGATCCTAGGCATTATCATTTTTACCCTACAGGCTTACAGTGCCCCTGTAGGGATCACCTCCTTTGAGGTGAAGGACAATGTGATCAGATCCCAATATAAACCATATACATCCTGAAAACCAATGTTTGCTAATAAGATGTTTATATTTGGTCACAATGTACAGATATCATGAATTAAATTATTATCTACAACATAGCCAGTAGGTTTGTAAAAATGTTTACAGTTACAAAGGAGTGGATGAGGAGTTAGATGATACACTGAGGAGGTAGGAGGTGAGGATATATAGAGTTGTTATGTCTTAGAAAGTGTGAAAGAGAAATCTAAAGAGGAAGACTAGTAGCAGAAGAAAGGAGAGGAAGTAAATTTGGGTAGAAAAGTAACTGGGAAGACAAGAGAGTACATAAAACAAACACACATATATATCAAGAAAAATAAAAAAAGTTTTCATAGCAGAAATTGATGGGGAAAAAAAAGAATAAAAAGAGTGTACAACTCTACTGTAACATACTATTCAGGAGTCCCAGTCCTCAAAGTTCTAATTCATGCAAAGTACTTGGTTTTACATATGTTGGGGATGTGAGGTGGGGAGAGGGAAAAAAATCTTGAAGGAAGACACAAGGCTTGTTTTGGTTGGAGATCATTATCTTTCTTGCTTCCCTTCTCATCCAATAGGTGGAGTCATCTGTTGTTAGCTGGTATCTCTGCCCTCAGGATGGTGAAGGTAACCAGGGTGCCACTGTGACAGGTTAGCTGCTGCTGGGGAGAGGGGGTGCTAGAAACTAGGTTCCTGGAAGATGGTGATGAAGGTGACACAAGTTGGAGGCTCTTGCTTTCAGAAGTGGAGTGTTGGGTTGGGTGGGGGGAGCCAGGTGATGGTGTTGGATGATGAGTTTAGCGGTGAGCTCTGTGGCTTACAGTGTGAGCTGATTTGGGAGCCTGTGTGAAATTCCCAGGGTCAGGCAGGTTACTGCACCTAGGGGTCTGAGTCCACTGCTGCTAAGTCCCAAGACGGCAGCAACAAGGGGAGCCCCATTTAGGTAGATGAAGGTCCACACAGGGATCTTGGTCTCTACTCATGGGAAGCAGCCAGGTGTCCTCCATGGGAGCCACATCAATGCTTTCTGCTTAAATGGGTGGCCGAAAGTTCTTCATGGATGCTGCTGCCACCTCTGATGGTCTCTCTGGGGAACCCAGTAGTCCTGTGTGGGCGAGTAGTTGGGAGGCCTAGTCTGATGCTGAGGCCTGGAGCCCTTAAGGAGTGCAGGAGGCAGGAAGATTGCTTGAACAGAAGCAGTATTCTTACTACTTGCATCCCAGTTCATGGAGCAATGCAGAATGCCTCCCTTTGGCCCACCATCCTGGATCCAGAAATAGAAACATTTATATAGAAAGAAAAGGTGAAAACATGACTAGTCCAAATATGTAAAGAGATCTGGCTCCAACTAGAGCAAAACTGGATTGTAAATTTTGCTGTGATTAACTGTATATTTCTAATGTATTTGGGAGACTGCAAGATTTGATTATGTGTTGATGGTTAAAACTTGCTTTTCCAAAGGATTAACAGGTGACGCTGTGTGAAACAGTGTCACCTCTTTTCTTAACTAACTTATTTATATAGCCATTCTTCAGTAGATTGTAAAGAAAGCTCCCATAGCAGTTCATATGAGAAATGTTCAACTGCCTCCTGAGCTATGCCTAGTAGATGCTCCTCTACTTAACGTCACCATTCACAATTTAAACACATCAATTTCACGCAAGGAAATAGAAGATGTCATCAGTAGCCTACCAACCAAGAAACCAGGTTTGGAGACATGCCCAGCTGAGTTCTACAACACATTTAAAGAAGAACTACACCAATGCTTCTCAAACTATTTCATGAAATATAAAATGAGAGAATGCTTCCAAATACATTCTACGAGGCCAATATTACCCTGACTCCAAAACCAGACAAAGACACAGCAAAGAAAGAAAGCTTCAGACCAATATGGCTAATGAATATAGATGCAAAAATTCTCAATAAAATTCTGGCAAATTGAATACAAAAATATATCAAAAAGATAGTGCACCATGATCAATTAGTGTTTATCCCAGGGATGCAAGGTTGGTTCAACATACAGAAATAAATAAATGTAATTCACCACATCAATAGACCTAAAGATAATAATCATAGGAGATTCTAAATAGACACAGAGAAAGCATTTGAAAAAATGCACCTCTTCATGGTTCAAAATGATAGAAAAACTAGGGATATCAAGTACATACCCCAACATTGTAAAGAGTATCTATGCTAAGCCCCAGGCCGACAACATTCTAAATGGAAAAAAAAATTGAAAGCATTCCATCTAATAACTTGAATAAGACAAGGATGCCCTCTTTCACTAATTTTAATGTAGTTCTTAAAAGTAGCCATGGGAATTATACAGATGAAAGAAATTTAAAGAGAAACAGATAGGAAAAGAAGAACTCAAATTATCATTTTTTGCAGATGATATGATTGTATACCTAGGAGACCCAAAACATTCCACCAGAAATCTCTTGCAATTAACAAATGAACTTAGCAAAGTAGCTGAATATAAAAATCAACACCATAAATAAAAGGCATTTCTCTACATCAGTGACAAATTCTCAAAAAGCAAAACTAGGAAACCCACCCCATTTACAATAGCCTCAAAACAAAACAAAACAAAAAAAGCAACCTGGGGAATCAACTGAATGAAAGAGGTGAAAGACCTATACAATGAAAACTATAGTATTCCAAAAAATGAAAGAAGAGACTACCTTAAGAGGTCAAGCTAGTTGGTGCAGAGACACCCACATCGCCCTGCAAGGAACCCAGACTCAAAGTAGGCCCTGCTCCACCCCTCCATTGGCAGGTACCCACTGGAGCCCAGCCTCTGGCACAGGACCACCTCTTTAGACTAGCAGACTACTGCAGGAGCCTAGGCCTGACCCAGATCCACCCACGCCAACTTGCATAGAACCCAGATCCAGAGTTTGTCCCACCACACACCTGGGAGCCTAAACCTAACCCACTTTTATCTTGGGACACTGCAGTCATCTCCATAGCCTTCTGCACACAGTAGCCTCTAACTTTTTACAACAGACAGGACCTAGAATGAGCTGCATCTCAGAGCAGGCATCCCAATGAGAGTGTGGGGCCCACCCTTTCCACCCTGTCTCTATAAGATATTGCTTCCATCTTGGGGAACATCAACTATTATTTCACGTTACCCCAGCTATTGCTGCCACCACTTTAGATGCAGTAGCATACATTAAGAGACACCAGCAAGGTCTGGAAGCCCAACATCAAGATGAAGTACAGACAATCTGCACGGGTACTACAAGAACATATTATAGAAACTGTAATATCTCAGACCCACGATGCAAGAAAGAAAGAAACATAGACAACATAAAAAAAACAAGGGAGGAAAGTGCCCCTAACAAACGAGAGTATACTACTATAACAGAATCCATGAACAATGGGTGATGAAATGTCAGAGAAGTTGTTCAGAAGGTTCATAATTAAAATAATATATGAATTAAAGAATGACCTAAGTAAGCAAATACAGGCAAAATTTGTTCATTTCATCAGAGAGATAAGAGAGCAAATACAAGTAGCAAAAGATCACTTCAAGAAGGAGATAGATACTCTGAAGAAAAAACCAGTCAGGAATCCTTGAAATGAAGGATACAAGAAACCAAATATAAAACTCAATATAAAACATAACCAACAGATTAGATCACTTGGAAGAAAGAACATCAGATAATGAGGATAAATTATATAATCTGGAAAATAAACTTGATCACACAGTGCAGATAGTAAGAAACCATAAACAGAACATCCAATAATTATTGGACAGCATCTACAGACCAAATCTAAGAGTTACTGGGATAGAGGAAGGCACAGAGTTTCAAACCAAAGGAATGCACAATCTCTCCAATGAGATAATATCAGAAAATTTTTTAAGCATAAAGAATGAATTGCAAAACCAAATACAAGAGGCTTACAAGACAGCAAATGTACAAAATTACAACAGATCTACACCAAGCCACATTATAATGAAAATTCTAGCATACAGAATAAGAATAGAATCTTAAAAGCTGCAAAAGAGAGGAATCAGATCCCATGTAGAGGGAGAGCAATTTGTATCTCAGCAGATTTTTCAACCTGACCCTCAAAGCCAGGAAATCATGGAACAACACATACCAAACTCTGGAAGAAAATGGATGCCAACCAAGAATCTGATATCCAGCAAATCTAAGCTTTACATGTGATGATGAAATAAAACCTTTCATGATAAACTAAAGCTAAAAGAATGTACAATTAGAAAGCCTGCACTACAGAACATCCTCAACAAAATATTTCAAGAAGAGGAAATGAAAAAGAAAATGATGTAAATCAGGAGAGGGAGGTGTTACACTTAAGGAAAATATAATCAGAAGAGAAACCAAGTAATGTTAAATACCAAACATAAAGAAAAATTGCTGGTAATACAAATCATGTCTTGATAATAACCTTGAAGGTTAATGGCCTAAACTCACCAATCAAAAGGCATATACTAGCAGATTAAATTAAAAAACATAGAGACCTAACAATATGCTGCCTCCCTGAGACTCATCTCACAGGAAAAGACATCCACGGACTGAAGGTGAAGGTTTGGGGAAAATTATATCCCTCACATTTACTGCAGAAGCAAGCATGTATTTCCATCCTCATATCAAATAACAAAGACTTCAAGTTAAAGTCAATCAAAAAGGATAAAGAAGAACATGACAATCTGCTCAAGGGAACCTACACCAAGAAGACTTAAAAATTATAAATATATACTCCCCAAACACTGGAGCATCTACATTTATTAAACAAACTCTTCTCAAGTTGAAGTGTCACAAACACCATAACACAATAATTTTGGGTGACTTTAACACAACACATCTCTTTCATCACTAGATAGATATTCCAAACAAATTCTGAACAAACAAATTATAGAATTTAATAATAAAATCAATAACGTAAACTTAACTCACATATATAGAATATTTCATACTTCACGAAAGAATACACTTTCTTCTCAGAGTTTATGGATTCTATTTTACAATAGACTATACATTATGGTACAAAGCAATTCTTAGCAAATATAATAAAAAGAGATACTACCCTGTATTCTATCAAATCATAGTGAATACAATTAGAAATCCATGATAAAATAAGAAATTAAAGATACTCCAGCACCTGGAGACTAAATAATATGCTAATGAATGAACAATGGGTTGCAGAACACATCAAGGACCAGATTAAAAAATTAGAACACAGATACAACATATTGAAATCTTTGGGACACTATGAAAGCAATTCTAAAAGGAAAGTCCAATTGGGAGTTTATTCCTTCAAAGAAGAAAAAAAAATCCACAAATAAATGATTTAACATTACATCTCAAAGCCCTAGAGAAAGAAGAATAAATAAACACCAAAAGAAGTAGAAGATAGGAAATAATTAAAATTAGAGCTGAAATCAATAAAAAATGAAACAAAAAAATTGAAAAAAATTATAAAACAAAATGTTAGTTCTTTAAAAACATAAATAAAATTGCCAGACCCTTAGCAATGCTAATGAAGAGAAGGAGGAAGAAACTCAAATTACTAACATCCATAATTACAAAAGAAATTTGACAGCACACACTACAGAAATATAGATGATAATTAGAAATTATTTTGAAAACTTGTACTCTAATAAAATAGAAAATACTGAAGGCATCTACAAATTTCTACAGTCAAAATAGTTTGCCCAAATTGAATGAAGATAATATACACAATTTAAACAAATCAATTTCAAGCAACAAAATAAATGATGCCATCAAAATTCTACCAACCAAGAAAAGCCCAGAACCAGATGGATACACAGCCAAGTTCTACAAGATCTTTAAAGAAGAACTAATATCAATACTCTTCAGTTTATTTCAGAAAATAGAAAAAGAGGGAACATTTCCAAACTCATTTTATGAGGCCAATATCACCCTGATTCCAAAACCAGGCAAAGATACATCAAAAAGACACATTAGACCAATATCTCGAATGAACATACTACAAAAATTCTCAATAAAATTCGGGCAACTGATATACAAGAACATATCAAAAAGACTATGCATCATGATCAAGTGGGATTCATCCCAGGAATGCAAGTTTGGTTCAACTTATGTAAATTAATAATGTAATTCATCACATCGATAGACTTAAGGATAAGAATCTTAGGATCATCTCAATAGATGCAGAGAAAGCATTTGACAAATTACAGCATCCCTTCATGTTCAAAACACTACAAAAACAAGGAATAAAACAGGAGCATATCTCAACATCATAAAGGCTATCCATTCTAAGCCCCGGGCCAACATTATTCTAAATGGAAAAATATCAAAAGCATTCCCTCTAAAAAGTGGAACAAGACAGGGGTGTTTTCTTTCACCACTTCTATTTAATATACTTCTTGAAACACTGGCCAGAGCAATTAGACAGATGAAAGAAATTAAAAAGATACACATAGGAAAAGAAGAATTCAAATTGGTACTATTTCCTGATGGTATAATTCTGTATCTAGAAGTCCCTAAAAGTTCTACTAGGAAACTTCTAGAACTAGTAAATGAATTCAGCAAAATACCAAAGTCAACACTCATAAATCAAATGTCTTTCAGTGTATCAGTGACAAATTCTCAGAAAGAGAAATGCAGACAACTACCCCATTCACAATAGTCTCAAATAAATAAATACTTGGAAATCAACTTAATGAAAGAGGTGAAATATTTATATAATAAAAGTTACAGAACTCTAAAAAAAGAAAGAAAGAATACCTTAGAAGATGAAAAGATCTACCTTGCTCTTGGATAGGCAGAATTAATATTATCAAAACAACCATACTACCAAAAGCACTACACAGATTCAATACAATCTCAATCATAATCCCAATGGCATCACACATAGGAATAGAAAAAGCAGTCATAAAGATTATATGGATAAAGGTATAGTGTCCAACAACAACAACAACAAAACAAATGTACTATGTCCACACTGAAGCATTGTAATATAAAATACATACTTCTAGAAAATGTGAAAATTACATATTCATAAATTTGCCAATCTATAGAATGCTTGTGTGACAGCTCATAATTGACTCCTTCCTCATTTTTTGGTAAAAATAAAAATTACTAAGAGTTTAAAATTCTAAAAAAAAAAAAGATTATATGGAAAAACAAGAGAACTGAGAATAGCTAAAGCAATCCTTAGCAGGAAGAGTGAAGCAGGTGGCATTACTATTCCAGACCTTAAAGTATACTACAGAGCAACAGTAAAAAACAAACAAACAAACAAACAAAAAAAGTATGGTATTGGCACCAAAGCAGACTTGTAGACCAATGGTACAGAATTGAGGATAAAGAGACTAACCCACAAAATTACAATTTTGTTATATTAGACAAAGGCACCCAAGACATTCATTGGAGAAAAGATAGCCTCTTCAACAAATGGTACTGGGAAAACTGGAAATCCATATGGAACAAAATAAAATTAATCCCCCATCTCTCACCATGCAAAAAACTCAACACAAAGTGGATCAAGGACCTAGGAATAAAACCAGAGACCCTGAGTCTAATATAAGAAAAAGAAGGCCATAATTTCTATCATGTGGGATTAGGCCCCAACTTCCTTAATAAGACTCCTGTGGTGCAAGAATTAAAATCAAGAATCAATAAATGGGATGGAATCAAACTAAAAAGTTCCTTCTCAACAAAGAGAAACAATCTGGGAGGTGAATAGAGGGTCTACATTTTGGGAGAAAATCTTTACCCCTCATATATCAGATAGAGCACTAATCATTAGGGCATATAAAGAACTCAAAAAGCTAAGCAAGCACCAAAAAAAACATATAACCTAATCTATAAAAGCCCCAAGGAACTGAATAAACTATTCTCAAAAGATGACATAAAATCAATCAAAAATACATGAAAAAATGTTCATCATCACTAGCAATCAGAGAAATACAAATCAAAACCACTCTAAGATTTCATCTCACTCCAGTGAGATTGGTAGCTATCAAAAATACAAACAACAATAAGTGTTAGTGAGGACGTGGGGAAAAAACGGTACACTCATACACTGCTGATGAGACTGCAAATTGGTGCAGCCAATATGGAAAGCAGTATGAAGATTCCTTAGAAAACTTGGAATGGAATCACAATTTGACCCAGCTATCCTATTCCTGGGTCTATACCTAAAGGACTTAAAACAGCATAGTACAGGGACACAGCCATGTCAATGTTTATAGCAGCACAATTCACAGTAGCTAAACTGTGGAACAAATCTAGATGCTGTTCAGTTGATGAATGGATATGGAAACTTTGATATGTATATACAATGGAACATTACTTATCATGAAAAGAGAAGAAAATCATGGCATTTGCAGGTAAATGAATAGAGTTAGAGAAGATAATTTTAAGTGAAATTAGCCAATCACAAAATAACAAATGCTGAATATTTTCTCTGATATACAGAGGCTGATTCATAGTGGTTTAGGGAGGGGGAGCATGAAAGAAGAAACAGACTAAATCTAGATAGAACAGATGAGTGGGAGTGGAAGGGGAAGTAGCCATGGGGTTAGAAATGATGATGGAACATGAAGGACATTATTATCCAAAATGCATGTATGAAGACACAAATTGGTGTGAATATGCTTTGTATACAACCAGAGATATAAAAAATATGCTCTATATATGTAATAAGAATTGTGATGCATTCTGCTGTCATACATAAATAAAAAATAATTTTAAAAAAGAAAGTTCAATTAGAAAATATTTAAAAAAAGAAACAAGAAAGACCTGAGAAGATAAAAAGTTCTACCTTGCTCTTGGATAGGAAGAATTAATATTGTCAAAATGACCATACTACAAAAAGCACTATACAGGTTCAATGCCATCCCAATTAAAATCCCAATAAAACAACAAAAAAAAATCATGAAATTCATCTAGAAAAATGAGAGACCCATAATAGCCAAAGCAATCATTAGCAATAAGAGTGAAGCTGGTGGCATTACTATTCCAGACCTTAAACTATACTACAGAGCAATAGTAACAAAAACAGCATTGTATTGGCATCAAAATAGACCTGTGGACCAATGGTACAGAACAGAGAACACAGAGACTAACCCAAATAATTACAGTAATCTTATATTAGACAAAGGCACCAAAAACCTACATTGGAGAAAAGATAGCTTCTTCAACAAATGGTGTTGGGAAAACTGGAAATCCATATAGAACAAATGAAATTAAGCCACTATCTCTCACCATGCACAAAACTTAACTCAAAATGGATCAAGGCCCTAGGAATTAAACCAGAGACCTTGTGCCTAATGGAAGAAAACCTAGGCCCAAATCTCCATCATGTGGGATTAGGCCCCAACTTCCTTAATAAGACTCCTATAGCGTAAGAATTAAAATCAAGAATCAATAAATGAGATGGACTCAATCCAAAAGGCTTCTTCTCAGCAAAAGAAACAATCAGTGAGGTCAATAGAGAGCCTACAAAATGGGAGCAAATCTTTACCACAAGCACATCAGATAGAGCACTAATCTCTAGGATATATAAAACACTCAAAAACCTTAACACCAAAAAAAATAAATAAATAACCCAATCAATAAATTGGTCAACAAACTGTACACTTCTCTCAAGACTATATACAATAAATTAATAAATAAAAAATGTTGAACATCTCTAACAATTAGAGAAATTCAAATCAAAACTACTTTAAGATACCATCTCACCCCAGTCAGAATGGCAGCTATCAAGAATACAAACAACAATAAATTTGGTGAAGATGTGGGGAAAAGGCTCACTCTTACATTGCTGGTGGGACTGCAAATTGGGCAGCCAATCTGGAAAGTAGTATGGAGATTCCTAGGAAAATCAACATTTGACCCAGCTATCCCACTCCTGGGTCTACACACAAAGGACTTAACAGCATACTACATGGACACAGCCATATCAATGTTTATAGCAGCACAATTTGCTGCAGTCCGGCTGTAGCAAAATAACTGGGGGGTGACAAACAACTTGTATACGTTGATACAGCAAGAGTGGAAGCCGTTTATTGTAGGACAGGAGAGGTATTTATACATTCCACACAGCTTATCTAATTAACATAAACTTGATAGAGCAGTCAACCAATAAGGAATCTCCACACTTAATGGCTCGCTGGCGTTACACAAGTTGCTTGTCACCCCCCAGTTATTTTGCTGCAGCCAGACTGCGGCAACAATTCACAATAGCTAAACTGTGGAACCAACCTAGATGCCCTTCAGTAGATAAATAGATAAAAAATGTGGCATATAATCACAATGGAATATTACTCAGCATTAAAAGAGAATTAAGTCATGGATTTGCAGGTAATAAATAATTTTTTAAAATATATTGGAACCTTTGGAGTGGAAGTTACTTTATGAAGGCCAATGACACTAATAAATTTATTGTTTATTTCTGCAAAACTACTCTGCATATATTAAAATAGTGCTCAGAAAATTAATGAATGGAATCAATTTAAAAGTGTAGTGTTTATAGATTTACTTAATCTCACATTATTGATTTTTTTTATATGTACTCCTGTGGGAAAACTTAGTATGGAAGAGGCAAGATTAAAGTGTTAGATGCCACAAAGTGTACACACTTAGCACCTAATGTGGCTGCACACTATCAATCAAGCAACTAATGTGGCTGTACACTATCAATCAAGCAACTCTGGGCTATGTATCCTGGTACAACTCACAGCCAGGTAAACTCTCTGCAATACAATACTATTTCTGTTAGAATTTGTGACATGGAATGCAAATGGACAAAGTTATTTCAATTCATTGGATCTTTCTAAATCATACTTGGCACACTTATGTAAATTTACCTTAATTAAATAAATGACTTTTGGTATTTCAGGATTAAATTCCTTTCTATAGCAGTTTCATCTCCCTGGAATTCTTTCTCAGCCTTCTTCTCCTAGAGAAATCCCTAAACAGTAAGACTTGCATCAACATTCCTTGCTTGGATGCCTTTGAACACCAGTACTCTGTTCTGCTGTCTCACTGGTCTGCTCAAGTGTTCCTATCATTCCTATCCCTGCCTGCCTCCTGAACCCTTAACACCTTTAGGTGGAGAGCCAGCTTTTCTCTGCCATGGTCATGATCTAGTTAGTGCCTGGTGTTCAGGACCTGCTAAAAGAAATTGCTTACAATTATAATTTTAATAATATTTTGAATACTCAGAGGAAATATGTCCAGAAAAATAATTTTATTATTATCCCACCTGTAATGCAAAAAACTTAAAATGTGAATATTTAGTCATTGGTTTATTTATTCTATGAGAACATTTAAATATTTGCAGTACTTTTAAAAATACACTTTAGAAGAGAATTGCTTTCATTTTCTCACAATTATGTAGGAATTTGGAATTTAAAAAAAAATAGTATTTAAGTTCTATTGTCCACAATACCTTCTGTTTAAACTTGAGAATGCTGTCTCCTATTCCTTCATTGAAGTCCAATCAATGACTCCCTTGGCCTTGATAAGCTTTGAAGAGAACTCATATTTTAGGGGTCTCAGTGGTGGTATTGCTGCATTTATATTAAATAGCAAATATATCTGATGGATTTTTCAACCATTTAAGTGGTGATGTTGCTCCTAATCAAAAACTGTCATGGATAGTCTTTCCTCATGTTGCAGTCTTACATTAGTCTATTTGCTTTTCAGGGCAGCTGGTTTTTGGGTTGCTGCAAGTACACCAAGTACCCAGAGAATATTTATGGCCTTATATTGTAAACTCAGATCATTGGACAACAATCCATCTTGCAAGTCAGCCTTTTCAGGTGGCTTCAATTTCCCACTCCAGAAATTACATTCTTTAAAAGTTATGTAATGAGGACCTGCTAGTGATTAACACTATTATGAGTGTTGGAAACAGTGCCACTGTCTTAAAATGCAGCCTCCCTTGGGAAAAAAATGCTGAGTTATTATTTATTACCTTTAGTTACTTAGTAATACTTAAAGCAGAAACTGTAAATTATAAGGACATGTCTATTTTACTGCTACTGTCTTTGTGGGTTGATGCACTTATTCCTTTGTGGTTAGTTTTTATTTACTCCTCGGTTCTGAAAATCTGTTTTTCTACATGTGTCTAGTTGTATAAAAGAATCACTGTTTTTATTTTTGATAAAACTGTTTCTAGTGTGTCTTAAGAACATTTTTCTTTTTATAGTATAAATAGATACAGTACATATGCAATGCTGCATCTTGCTTTTTTGCAATCCCTTAGCATACCACAAACATGCTCTGTATCCATATTTTTACTGCTATTGTTTTTTTTTTGTCTTCTGTATCTTTTTATGTTATTGGCTCTCACTGAATGCCATCCTCTCTATTTCTGACCACCCAAGTCTTTTCTGTTCTCCGAAGCTGAGCCTATATACTTTTTATTTCCACACAGTCTCCCTTGATAATTTCAATCAGATGAAATGAAATAAGGCAGAAGGATATAAAAGACACATTCTAGCCTCAGAATGAAAACATTAAGGAGGGCATAGAATTCAGGAAAGACATCATAACCAAGGTGACCTCTGAGTGAGCAGGTATTCAAGAATGGGTCATACTACCCTAGAATTGTTCTGCTCTGTCAACATTCTCATTTAAATAATAAGGCCCCAGGATGAGGGCTCATTGGTAGGAAACTTACCTAGCATGTGCTAGGCCTTGGGTTTCATATCTGGTACCACACAAACACACACAAGTCCCAAATTAAGATACTAATTAAAGTGTAGTCTAGCTAACAAAAATATAGTACACAAAAGGATTCATTAGCTCCTAGAACTTAAGCAAACCACTCAACTAATGCAGCCCAAGGTTACTTTGTCTTTTTTTTTTTTTTATAAAAAAAGCAATTCAAAACATTGTCTTATTTTAAGGACAGCATATTCTAATCATTTTTATTTCATTTATTATATTAGCAAAGTTTATGAATCAGCACTGAAATTTATGAGACTAATTCCTGCATCCTCAACTATAATGTGAGGATAGCAATACTGCCTTCAGAAAGCCATCATGAAAAATTATTGAAATAAGGCATATGAAGCACTAGACATAATACTGACAGAGTATGCTACTTTTATTATTATTTTCATAATTAGTGCATATACCTAAAAATAGCATCTTGAAGTCTATTTAGAGAAGACTCAGACATGAAAATGTAAGTGGCAATGAAAACCATGGCACATATGGTGGCCAAATAGGCAGAATAGATGATGAGAACTTTAAAGAAAGGAGTTGTAAGCTTCCTGTGGAAGGTTATGGAATAATGGAGGATTATGAATGCAAAAAGAAAGAAAGAAAGAAAGAAATAAAGAAAGAAAGAAAGAAAGAGAGAGAGAAAGAAAGAAAGAAAGAAAGTGATGAGAAGTTACGTAACATTTGCAAGCAGGTTCCCAACAAAATATTTATTTTAATTCTTTTAAGAACATAACTATAGTCCTTACTCTCTGCCAAACATTATTCTAATGCTTTTTTTAAAAATTTTTTATTGTTTATTGTTCAAAACATTACAAATTTCTTGACATATCATATTCCACACTTTGATTCAAGTGGGTTATGAACTCCCACCTTCACCCCATACACAGATTGCAGAATCACATCAGTTACACATCCATTGATTTACATATTGCCATACTAGTGTCTGTTGTGCTCCACTGCCTTTCCCATCCTCCACCATCCCCCCATCCCCACTCCTCTCCTCTCCTCTCTCCTCACTCTCATC
>NW_026002626.1:456624-462661 GCF_001458135.2 Marmota marmota marmota | reverse complement strand
AGAAAAACTGAAGGCATTTCCCTCTAAAAATTCTGGAACAAGACAGGGGATGCCCTCTCTCTCCCACTTCTGTTCAACATAATTCTCGAAAAACTGGCCAGAGCAATTAGACAGACGAAAGAAATTAAAGGGCACCAAAATAGGAAAAGAAGAACTTAAATTATCACTATTTGCAGATGATATGATTTTATACCTAGCAGACCCAAAAGGGTCTACAAAGAAACTATTAGAGCTAATAAATGAATTCAGCAAAGTGGCAGGATATAAAATCAACACGCATAAATCAAAGGCATTCCTGTATATCAGCGACAAATCCTCTGAAATGGAAATGAGGACAACCACTCCATTCACAATATCTTCGAAAAAAAAATAAAATACTTGGGAATCAACCTAACAAAAGAGGTGAAAGATTTATACAGTGAAAACTACAGAACCCTAAATAGAGAAATAGAAGAAGATCTTAGAAGATGGAAAAATATACCCTGTTCATGGATAGGCAGAACTAACATCATCAAAATGGCGATATTACCAAAAGTTCTCTATAGGTTTAATGCAATGCCAATCAAAATCCCAACGGCATTTCTTAGTAGAAACAGAGAGAGCAATCATGAAATTCATATGGAAAAATAAGAGACCCAGAATAGCAAAAACAATGCTAAGCAGGAAGTGTGAATCAGGCGGTATAGGGATACCAGACTTCAAACTATACTACAGAGCAATAGTAACAAAAACAGCATGGTACTGGTACCAAAACAGGCAGGTGGACCAATGGTACAGAATAGAGGACACAGAAACCAATCCACAAAACTACAACTATCTTATATTTGATAAAGGGGCTAAAAGCATGCAATGGAGGAAGGATAGCATCTTCAACAAATGGTGCTGGGAAAACTGGAAATCCATATGCAACAAAATGAAACTGAATCCCTTTCTCTCGCCATGCACACAAGTGAATTCAAAATGGATCAAGGAGCTTGATATCAAATCAGAGACACGCCGTCTGATAGAAGAAAAAGTTGGCTATGATCTACATTCGGTGGGGTTGGGCTCCAAATTCCTCAATATTCTAATGCTTTATAGAGGTTAAATTGTTTAATTCTCAAATAGCTTTCAAGTATGCACTGTTTTTATCTCCATTTTACAATAGGGAAACTAAGGCTCAAAAAGTTAACAAATTTGTTCATGTCAGACAACTAATAGGTGGTAAAGCTAAGATTTAAAACTGGCAGATTGTGAAATATGATATGTCAAGAGCTTTGTAATGTTTTGAACAACCAATAAAAAAATAAAATAAAATAAAATAAAACTGGCAGATTTGTTCTGGAGTCTATGTTTGAACCAGTATGCTATGCTTCCCTATCAGGCAAGCAAAATTTAAGAAGACTCTGCTGGTGAGGATACAATATGTAGAGAGGGAAAAATGGGAGCAGAAGATCTATTAGAAAGATAATGCAGTAATCCAGTATAGGGTATTGGTGGTTTTATATTAGATATAGGTAACAGGAATGAAATAATGAAATACAAGTATGCTAGTTATGTAAGAGTGAGACCAAGGAAGACAAGTTTGCTCATGTTCATATAATTAATCACTTTTTCCTCATATTTCCAGAAAATGTTTGTTCTTTCTACATTTAGATTTGTTCCACAGAACACGTTTTCATGGAATATGCCAATTAATTTTCATCCATTACCTGTTTTATTTCTCCTGCAGTTGGGTCGTTCACCATCTCAATGTTAAAAGATTGAACTGAGAGTCTTAAAAAGAAAATAAAAAGCAATAAACACAGTCTCCCTTGATCATTTCAATCATATGAAATGAAATAAGGCCAGAGGAGATAAAAGACACATTCTAGGCTCAGAATGACAACATTAAAGAAGGCATAGAATCCAGGAAACAATAACAAGCCCCCTCCTCACAGCTTTATTCTGGCTCTAAGCCTTGAAGGAAATAGCATATCAGCACATTGAAATATATCTTCAATAAGCAGAGGAACAGTATATGAAAACCTGTATGTGGGACTGGAGTTGTGGCTCAGTGGTAGAATGCTGGCCTGGCATGTGTGAGGCCCTGGGTTCAATGTTTGGCAACAATTAAAAACTAATAATTAATTAAGTAAAGTAAATCTGTATGCTCAGAGACATTAAGTCCTCAACTCTCAGAGTCTTTCATATTTCAGTTCTTGGGGAATATCTATTAGGTCTCCATGTTCATGCTTCACCATTACCAATTAGTTTCACAGCGCTTTGCAGCTGTGTAAAGGAAGAAGGTGATTGTTACTTTGAATGTAACTGTGATTTTACCAGAGATGGTTTCTTAAGTACAAAAGTGACAGACTAAATATATTTTTATTTGATTTTTTAAAACAACTTCCTACAGAAAGGAAAGATGTTACAATGTTTCCTTCAAATTTTCTCCAACACTCCCACAACTCATAGGGTTCATGTCAAGGAACCAAAATTCTTAGAAATATTTCTAATTTCTAGTTAAAATCATCTTATACAATATCATTGAACCACATAAATAAATTCAAATTTTCAATATCTTCTTATAAATGTCTTCTATGACTTGGACATCTACATTTAAATAGAAAACAACTTGTCCTTAGAGAATCCTCTGATCATAGGCTGTTTCCCCCAAGGCATCTATCTGAAATATGTTATCAGACAGAATAGCAATCTATGCTTTATTCATAGGAAAAATAAAACCAATTTATCCGATGTGCACAAACTCATTAAATGATTGTGCACCTAAGAACTATTTTTTCCATTCCTTATAACAACTGTACACATTATTCTAAGAACTATTGTATATGAAAAAAACTGTACCTAAGATTCAGAGATTCTGAGATGAAAAACAATTTGTCAGTAACCACCCTCTGCAAGTACTAAGTGTTCATTCTCTACCTGTCACTATGAATATGAAGGATTCCTCTGCAGAATTAGGTCTCCTTGGGGTTACTGTGCTTGGCCATTTCACTTATTTCACATTGAGCTGCAGAGGAGGTAAAAAACCTAAAGATTCTTTTTTTTAAAGACTGCTTCTCATTTCTGACAGAACTTCTGATGGCAGGTGTCTGTAGTAGACTTGAGTCCACTAAGAGGTTGGGCTCACCCCTCCAACTCCTTCCTGTAGGCTCTTGCTGCCTTATGTGTGCCATGGCCCTCCTACTTCCAAAAGCATGCCTGGATTCACACCCTCCCTTCTCCAGACAAGCAGTCTCTGTGCCAGTCCTCCACTGGAGACCTGGCAGAACCTGAGGGTCCTCACAGAGCTTGCTCCTTTGAAAGTTAATTTGGCCCTTGTAGCAGTCGGTGATTAGCATCAAAAGTGGTTTCACCAACCATCCTCACAGCTGCTACTTCTCCTTACTGAGGTTTCCAGGTACAGTAAATTTTATCATAATCATATCCTTTGAGGTAGGCCTTATCCTCATTTTCCCAATAAGGAAGCTGGAGCTGAGGGTCTAATATTAAGTAACTACTCCAAGTTCTACCAAAGAGCTGAACTTTTCAATGTGGCAGTTGGTTCCAAAGCCTTGCTGTCTTCTGCTTCCTGACATCTAATTGCAGCTCCAACCAAATGAAACTACTTCCCAGATTCACTAGGAATTGCCGTGAAAAGTTTTTATTCAGGCTCTTTTTGGTCCCTGGAATGCACTCTCCCTCTTCCTCAACCCAGATGACACGATCTTTTTCACCTCTGGAATCACATGTGAGTTTCTGAGATCACGGTGACATCAAATCTGTGTTACGTGCTCCCAGCATAAGTGGACCCTCTGTCAAGGCCCTCATTGGTTTGCATTGTGTGGAAGTCTTCCTTAGGTTTTATTTGACTGAAACCTCTCCTGAGGCAGAATCAGAGCCTCCAATTGCACTCAGTCAAACCTATACTCATGAAGATCCACCCTTCTCTGTGCTGCTTGCAATGTAGTAGTGGATTAGTAAGTCTAGGGGTGCTGGCCTATAACTGGCTCAAAATCCTGGCACTTGTTTTCTCTGTATAGATCAGCCCTGTCTACCTCTGCATCATCCCATGTCAGGACCTCAAAGCAACCTTCATTTATGAATTGCATCATCCTTTCCTTACTGTATTTTGCCCTCTTATTTTTCCCTACTTTATTATCTTCATAGGAGTTCTCACTTTCTGAAATTCTTTGATCCTTTTTTACATTAATTTGAGGTGCTTATATTCCAGTGGAGTCAAACAAAAAATAAATATATGTTAGGTGATGATACATGTTATGTTGAAAAACAGAGCAGGCTAAGAGAGATGATGATAAGGGGCCAATCAAGCAGAAACCTAAAGGAAATGAGCAAATTATCTGTATGAGTATCTTAGAGAACAGCTTTCCAGGAAGAGGGAATAGCAAGTGCAAACACACTGAAGCAGGAGCATGTGTACCCTGCTTGTACTCTATATGAGTGAGTGAGGAAGAAAGCAGTAGAAATGAGGCTAAAGAGGTATTGGAGTAGCTGGTAAGATTGCTCAGTGATTTGGAGGCCTTGGTCAAGGATTATGGTTTTAAATCTGAGTGAGATGGGAAGTCACTATGTGTTTGAGCAGAATAGCATTAGCTATTCTTGAAAAGATCATTCTGGCAATTTAAGAAATGGGAGTAACTAAATGGTTCCCAGGAGCCAAGCCAGGATCAGTGGTACACCCTCCTGGGAGGCTATCCTAGGCTTTATTAGACATTTACTAATAAAGCAATGATCCACCTTGAAAAGTTCAGCTCTTTGGTAGAACATGGAGTAGTCACTTAATATTAGACCCTCAGCCTCAGTTTCCTTATTGGGAAAAAGGGGATAAGGCCTACCTCAAAGGATATGATTATGATAAAATTTACTGTACCTGGAAATTTCAGTAAAGAGAAGTAGCAACTGTGAGGATGGTTGGTGAAACCACTTTTCATGTTAATCACTTCCTAACTGAGCTGGTCATAAATGAATCAAGTCCCTCAGTTAAATGAATGCTGGGTGGGGGACTGGTTGCTGAGTAGGGAAGTTCTGACCTCAGTATTCAAGCATCTGATGGGAGTTGGATTCAATAACTCTCCACGTCTCCTCAAACTGGAGACAATGTGGTTCTGGGAAATCAACTAACAGGACTATTTGCTTCAGAGATGGAGAGTTGACCACCCGGGAGGATAAGGTGTTCAGTGGTGGAAATTTGGAGAGAGCCAGTCCTGAGTGAAGGAGCAGTCTGAGCCCAGGTACAAAGGTCGATGGGGAATCTGGCATGACCAGAAGGGAAAGGTGTACGAAGGATGGGAAGAGAGATGAAGCTGGAAAGAGATGCAGGATCCCAAAAGAGAGAGCTCCCACATGGCATGATGATTCCAAAGAAACACTTGTTGAAGAAACAAGAGAGAGATTGTAGGAGCCAAAGAAGGAGGTTTGAACCACATGGTTCTTCTGAGCAGCTTTTTTTCCCTGACAACTTGGTCAGAAACTTCTTCAGAACAGGGCTGTCCAATGTTTGCTGTGCTCCTTGTCCTACTCCCCACTAAAAAAGCTATCTAGAAATGGCTCCTTAACAACCAGCAACATAAATATAAGCTCCTGAGGGTGTAAGGGCCCTTTCCTTGGGGATGTTCTGTGAGTTCCCCTTATGAAGTTGGAAACAGACAATTCTGTGTTGGGACCATTCTCTGATGGAAGACAACCATGCTCATGTCATGTTACATCAACTGTCACCCACTACACAACCACCACTCCTGGAATTCTCAGGGCTCAGAACTTGGTGACCTCATCTTGAGGCTGGGGCCTTCTGAGGACTCCTATTTGTAGAGTGAGGAGTGGGTGAGTTCATTCTTTTTTTTTTTAATTGTTGGTTGTTCAAAACATTACATAGTTCTTGATATATCATCTTTCACACTTTGCTTCAAGTGGGTTATGAACTCCCATTTTTAGCCCATATACAGATTGCAGAATCACATCAATTACACATCCATTGATTTACATATTGCCATACTAGTGACTGTCGTGTTCTGCTACCTTTCCTATCCTCTACTATCCCCCCTCCCCTCCCCTCCCC
>NW_026002626.1:397164-455235 GCF_001458135.2 Marmota marmota marmota | reverse complement strand
TTTTTGCATCTAGGTTCATTAGAGATATTGGTCTGAAGTTTTCTTTCTTTGAAGTGTCTTTGTCTGGTTTAGTTATCAGGGTGATGTTGGCCTCGTAGAATGAATTTGGAAGTTCTCCCTCTTTTTCTATTTCCTGAAGTAGCTTGAAAAGTATTGGTATTAGTTCCTCTTTAAAGGTTTTGTAAAATTCTGCTGTATACCCATCTGGTCCTGGGCTTTTCTTAGTTGGTAGTCTTTTGATGGTTTCTTCTATTTCCTCGATTGATATTGGTCTGTTTAGGTTGTCTATATCTTCCTGACTCAATCTGGGCAGATCATATGACTTCAGAAATTTATCGATGCCTTCACTATCTTCTAATTTATTGGAGTATAAGGATTCAAAATAATTTTTGATTATCTTCTGTATTTCTGAAGTGTCTGTTGTGATATTGCCTTTTTCATCCCGTATGTTAGTAATTTGAGTTCTCTCTCTTCTTCTCTTCACTAGCATGGCTAAGGGTCTGTCGATTTTGTTTATTTTTTCAAGGAACCAACTTTTAGTTTTGTCAATTTTTTCAATTGTTTCTTTTGTTTCGATTTAATTAATTTCAGCTCTGATTTTAATTATTTCTTGCCTTCTACTTCTTTTGCTGTTGTTTTGCTCTTCTTTTTCTAGGATTTTGAGATGAAGTATAAGATCATTTATTTGTTGTTTTTTTTTTTCTTTTTTTAAGGAATGAACTCCAAGCAATGAATTTTCCTCTTAGAACTGCTTTCAATGTGTCCCATAGATTCTGATATGTTGTGTCTGTGTTTTCATTAATGTGAGTTCATTCTTTCCAGAGCCATAGGCCTGATAACAAGCCTTGTACTGATGGATTCATCAAGCCTCAAACTGATGGATTCCTCAAAGGAGGACCTGGGCCTTCCTGGTTTTAAATACCCCTCCCATCTTTAGTGTATAGGGAAATAGCCTTTGCAGGGATGGGATGGTGGCTGCCTGCATGAAGTGCTAAGCAGTTAAGAGGTAGACTCCACTAGAAAAGGGAGGAATCCTCGAAGAAACAGACCATGTTTTGCCCAAATAGAAAAGATACATGGGACTCATTGTCAAGTGGGGAGCTTTGACTTCCTCCAATACAATGAGAACTGGAGGCTGACTTAGAAGGAACACATTGAACCAATACTTGTGGATGAGCTCAATTCCCTCCATCAAGTGTTAAACTCAAATGTGTGCAAGACCCTTGGCTAAGTCCCCTAAGGCACTGCTGTTCTATAGGATGGGAAGTACAATTGCCACAAGAGTGACAGTAGCTAAGGGCACACGGCTATAGCAGTCCATAGTGGCTATGCCACTGGCCAAACAAGTCATCATGAGGCCAATGAACCACACTACACTATGGGCTGAATGGCTGCTATCTATGATATATTGATTTAAATGATTTTTTATATGATGGACACAATATCTTTATTTTTTTATGTGTGTGGAGGATCAAACCCAGTGCCTCACATGTGCGACCCCTTCTCTAATCACATCTTGTTAAAACATACATGGTGAATGCTTTAGTGTGTGTAGAGTGTCATCAGCTTGGAATATATATTTGCTTAGAGGAAGGGCTGGTGAGTATCTCTTAAAATTATACAAAGAAATACATCCAAAGAGTGCTTTTAAGATTTCCATGTCTGCCCTAAAGTTGAGTCCCCTGTCACTCTACTACGTGGGAATATTAATAACTTGTATACTCTATGGAAATAGTCCTAAAATGAGAGACAAAGTTAATTATAAAGCTACTTGGCCCCAGTTTAAAGATAAGAAAGCCTGATTCTGTCACAGATATTTTCTTCATTTACTTGGAAATGAGAAAACCCAGTCATCATATTTGATATAAACCTTAAATGTAGATTGCCCACAGAGGTAGAACCAGTTTTGCCTATTTTGTGGGATGTGTGTGTGTGTGTGTGTGTGTGTGTGTTTCTCAGAAGTTAGTAAACATTTTTTTTTCTTTTTATTCATATGTCTGGCTTAAAGGGATTACATCTAGCAACTGCAAAGAAAACCCTAGCCCTATCTATATGACATCTAGCACTGGAGTTTAAACCTTTTTCTTTTATTTTCTTTAAAGGTAAGTGGATTTTTTTTGTCATTTGTAAACAATATCTTATATTGTATGTAAAAAAATAATACTGGACTAAATGGACCCTCCTTATTAATACAGGTGCAGAGGTTCACTTTTCTCTCATTTTGCCCCCTCTTCATCTTGCCCTCTTCAACCCTAAAGATGCCTAAATCCCAAGATGTAAAATCTTAACTTCTTCAGGCCAAATATACTGATTCTGATGGTAGATTCTGGAACACAGCTTTGTTCCCGTTTGTGGTTAACCATTGATTTCCAAGGGAAAAAAAATCATAAATATAGAGATCAAAGCAGATTTTTATTCTCTTCGAAACAAGGGAGTAGGGATGGCCTAAGACACAGTAAAAAGGAAATATTTTATTCAGATAAATTATAAATGGCTCTATTACTGATATGAAATAAAGCTCAAACTGAGTCATCAAAACCTTGAATTCACTCCCTAAACAGAACCCAAATTGCTTACATTTTACCAAAATAGCTCCACTAGAACAAAGTAGATTTGAACTTCTTAATATAAGGAAAAAAAGGTAGGTTAGGTTCATATAACAAACAATACACACAATATGAAGTCTTGGGATACAAAAAAATGTGTTCCGGTTTGGGTATGAAAGAACACACATCTAAATGGTTTTGGTAAGCAATCCAATGAGGTGTGCATCAAACAAAAGCTGTGAATAAAAATAAATCAACCATTAGGAATATGCGGCCAGTTTGGAAAGCAGTATGGAGATTCCTGGGAAAGCTGGGAATGGAACCACCATTTGACCCAGCTATTACCCTTCTCGGACTATTCCCTGAAGACCTTAAAAGAGTGTACTACAGGGGTACTGCCACATCGATGTTCATAGCAGCACAATTCACAATAGCTAGACTGTAGAACCAACCCAGATGCCCTTCAATAGATGAATGGATAAAAAAAAATGTGGCATTTATACACAATGGAGTATTATGCAGCACTAAAAATGACAAAATCATGGAATTTGTAGGGAAATGGATGGCATTGGAACAGATTATGCTAAGTGAAGCTAGCCAATCCCTAAAAAACAAATGCCAAATGTCTTCTTTGATATAATGGGAGCAACTAATAACAGAGCAGGGAGGAAGAGCATGAGGAAAAGATTAACATTAAACAGAGACATGAGGTGGGAGGGAAAGGGAGAGAAAAGGGAAATTGCATGGAAATGGAAGGAGACCATCATTGTTATACAAAATTACATATAAGAGGTTGTGAGGGGAATGAGAAAAAAACAAGGAGAGAAATGAATTACAGTAGATGGGGTAGAGAGAGAAGATGGGAGGGGAGGGGGATAGTAGAGGATAGGAAAGGTATCAGAATACAACAGTCACTAGTATGGCAATATGTAAAAATGTGGATGTGTAACCGATGTGATTCTGCAATCTGTATTTGGGGTAAAAATGGGAGTTCATAACCCACTTGAATCTAATGTGTGAAATATGATATGTCAAGAGCTTTGTAATGTTTTGAACAACCAATAAAAAATAAAAAGAAATTTAAAAAAATGTGATCAGCAGGCCAGCCAGGGTGTGGTGGAGGGGTCATGTCCAGCAATGCAAGGAAAGGAAACTGCAGCAGAATGCAAAACAGCCAGCAGAAAGAGAAGGGTGTCCATTCCTCAGCTTTGTTGCCTCAGACCCATTCCTGTACCAGGTACACTGCAGTCATCTTGAAGGCAGGCACTCTATTCCTTGGGATATTCTCTTTGTACAGTAAGTGTTGCCTCTCTGACTTATGGGGAGGCTCTTTAAGTAAACATTATGCTATATATATATATATATATATAAAGGATCAAGAAGTATTGCTTTGGGAAACTAACTAGACAAGCAGTAGGAGCTGTCATGTCAGGATGAATAGGTAAAAGGATTGCAAAAGAAAGCCAGACTCAGATCACTGCCTAATCTTTGTCACATAGCTGAGGATGTCACAGGTGAGGCTTGACTATAGCTAAACACAAGGCACAGACAGGTAAGTGAGGACACCATACTGATATAAGTCCCCCAAATTAGCACTAAGTGATAGGTTTCTGGGGTTTGTAAGCTGGTGAGTTTTCTTGACTGGAACAAAGAAAGTTGAGATACTGACCTCTGTCTGTGAGATATGGTAGTTTCTCAGGCAGGATGATGATGGATCACAGGCCTGAGTGCAGAATGGGTACCTCTGGCAATGACCCAGTCATTCCATTCCTCAGCATATATTCTGGGGGATGAAAATACATCTACAGAAATATTCATGCTAATATTCATAGCAGTATTATTCCTAATAGTACCAATGTGGAAACAATTCTAACACTAATCAACTCATGAATGGATAAATAAAATGTGCTATGTCCATACAATGAAATATTACTCAGCCAAAAAATATGTGAAGTACTGCTAAATGCTACAACATGAAGAGACTAGGAAAACATTACACTACAAGAAGCATACATAATGCCACATATTATGATTCCATTCATATGAAACATCCAGAACCAGATAAGGAAGCTGGGGAATGAATGATTGTTCAATGGGTACAGAGTTTCCTTCTGAGGTGATGAAAATTTTGTGGAATTAGAAAGTTGTGATGGTTGCATAACTCTGCAAATATACCAAAAATCACTTAATTTCACATTTTAACATGGTGACTGTTATAATATGTGAATTTTATTTAAATTAACAAAAAAGAATCAGAAGACTATGGTCTTCAAAATTTAATCTTTTTATTTTTTTGTAGTTGTAGATGAACAGCATTCCTTTATTTGTTTCATATTGATGTTGAGAATCAAACCCAGGGGCTCACAAATGCTAGTCCAGTGCTCTTCAACTGAACTACTGCCCCAGCCCCAAATACTATATCTTTACAAAGCATTCTCTTTCTCTCTTTCTCCACTCCCCCACACCCTCCCCCCTCCAACATTCTTTCTATTAGTTAAGAAACAGAAAAATGCCAGCAGAAGATCTGTATCTTTTTCATTCCTAAGGAACTATTTCAGCCAACAGGATTGGAAAAGTTCTATCAAAATTATAACACTTAAAATGACTTAATTGTGTCTTCAAAGTCAAATAGAAGATTTAATTACCAACACTGAGGAAGGTCAACATAACTTACATTTCCTTAAAAATCTTCCTAGCACATTTATTGATTGTGTTGTTTACTTCTTTGGTGTTAAGTTTTTTGAGTTCTTTATACATCCTGGAGATTAGTGCTCTATCTTATGTGAGTGTGGCAAAAATTTGCTCCCAAAATGTAACCTCTCTCTCCAACTCATTGATTGTTTCTTTTGCTGAGAAAAAAACTTTTTCAGTTTGAGTCCATCCAATTTATTAATTCTTGATTTTATTTCTTGCACTTTAGGAGACTTGTTATGGAAGGTGAGGCCTAATACAACATGATCAAGATTTGGGCTTACTTTTTCTTCATTAGGCACAGGGTCTCTGGACTAATTCCTAGGTCCTTGATCCACTTTGAGTTGAGTTTTTTGCATGGTGAGAGACAGGGGTTGATTTTCATTTTGTTGCATATGAATTTCCAGTTCTCTAAGAACCATTTGTTTAAGAGGCTATCTTTACTCTATGTTTTGGTGACTTTCTCTAGTATCGGATAGCTTTATGTATGTGGGTTTGTCTCTGTGTCTTCAATTCTGTACCATTGTTCTATACATTCCATCAACAAATATATAGAAAAATGTTCAATATCTCCAATAATTAGAGAAATGCAAATCAAAACTCCTCTAAGATTTCATCTCATACCAGTCAGAATAGCAGTTATCAGAATACAAACACCAATAAGTGTTGGCAAAGATGTAAGGGGAAAGGCACACTCATATATTGCTGGTAGAACTGAAAATTGATGCAAAAAAATCTTGAAAGCAGTATGGAGATTACTTAGAAAACTTGGACTAGAACCACCATTTGACCCAGCTATCACATTCCTCGGTCTATACCCAAAGGACTTAAAATCAACTTACTATAGTACTGCAGCCATATCAATGTTTATAGCAGCTCAATTGACAAGAGCTAAATTGTGGAACCAACCTGGATGTCCTTCAATAGATGAATGGATAAAGATTCATTGTTGATTCTCAACATCAATATGAAACAAATAAAGGAATGCTGTTCATCTACAACTACAAAAAATTAAAAATATTAAATGCTGAATATTACTCAGCACTAAAAGAGAAAAAAATTATGGCATTTACACATAACTGCATGGAGTTGAAGAATATCTTTCTAAGTGAAGTAAGCCAATCCTAAAAAAACAAAGGCTGAAGGTTCTCTCTGATAAGTGGATGGTGATACATAATGCAGGGGTATGGGGAGAATGGAGGAACTTTGAGCCAAGGGGAGGGAGACAAAGGGAGGGGACATGAGGGTAAAAAAGATAGTGGAATAAGATAAAAATCATTATTACCGTAGGTACATGTATGACTGCACATGTAGTGCAATTCTACATCATGTACAACTAGAGAAATAAAATGTATTGCTCCATTTGTTTGCCATGAATCAAAAATCTAATGCTGACAGTATAACTGATTAGAATTCACAAAAAATAAAACAAAGAAAAATTCAAAAATGTATAATTTTTGAGTCAAAAACAGATCTCTGCTAGATATAACCTAATTAGGGTCAGAGATTATTACCTGCCTTCTGTATTCCCTGAATATATCTTAGTGACTCCATTGCCAAAGACAACAACTAGTACATGCTTTTGGTATATTCCCAACATATATTCCCAACAGCTCATTCCTCAAAATTCAATGTTCCCATGATAGGGGGTGTTGCTCAGTGGTAGAGCATGTGCCTAGCATGAGCAAGGCCTTAGGTTTGATCCCAGCACCACAAAAGGAAAAAAAAATGTTCCTCAAAATTAAGCCATCTAGTTGGGGCCATAGAGCTACTCTAACCTTCACAGTACTATTTTCAATCCATTCTCTTGTTTTTCCAGAAAACTAGTTACAATAACAGAAAGAAATAACAGGCAAAAATAAATGTAAACTACTGTACATTCATCTTGTTTTGCTCTCTCTCCTTTTAATTCAAAATAATCTCTTAATGCTCCTCCCCAAAATGTTAGATACTGCCTCTAATGGGGTATACATTTTGTTTTAGGAAATAAAAGAATGTCTAATATCTTCCCTTATTTATTTTAGAAGGTATAATTGTTCATCTGAAGCAATTGATTTACTACTAAAGGTTTTGTGGTTTAGAATTACAGAATCTCATAAATACAAAAAATAGGAGAAATTATTTAAACAATCCTAAAATCTGGAGAAATTGATCTGTCAACTCATAATCATATAGTTAGTTAATGAAAAATTTAAGAATATATTCTATGTCCAGGCCAGTGGTCTTCCATACTATTATGCCTCATAAACATCAATGACTGGCAGTGTGTCTTGATCTTCCTTTGTGTAAGATGTCAGATTGTAGCATATATGAGACCACCCCTCTCATCCTTCCATACTAGGGATTGAGCCTAGGCCCTGGCACAGGCTAGGCAATTGCTCTACCACTGAGCTACATTCTAAGCCCATCAAATTTTATATCTTATCAATTTCCTGTACCTGAGTATATTATATTAGAAGGTTACAAATATTTGACTTTAAATTAAGGTCAGACCAAGTACTTTCATCATATTTACTTCTCATGGGAGATTTCATGGCTACTTTTATCATCCCCATCAGAAGCTGGAGGCTCTTTGGGTCTTGAGCCAGTCCAGATATGAAGGCTTCCAGGGCACTGGCATGATGTCCAAGATACTAGAGTGCAAAACTCTGCCAAAAGTATGCCTAGAAACAGAGGAAAATGTGAGATTTAGACAGCAGGGGTGACTAGAGTTCTACAGTAGAACAAACAGGACTGGGAACCGAGGTGGATGTGCTTGGTCCAGAAAGAGGACAGGTGGTTGATAACCAAACTAGCTGATTTCTTCTAAGATCATCAAATATGAGCATCCTCACATTTGAAACATTCATCTTTTTATTTTGGGGACACTTATTAATTTCATCACATTCCTTGGTAATTTTTCCCCATATAGCTTTTGTTGTTTCTTGGAGATTTTAAAAATGGTTCCTATTCCATCTTTAATTTCATAAGCTCTTCAAGAAGAGTTCTTTATATATCTCCAAAGTATCTGGCATTGAGTATAATAAGTGAGAGATGAACTCAACTTAATTTTTCCCTTATATAATCAAAATAAAAAATGTCAACTTGTGATTACTATATAAGATAATTTTGAGTAATATAACATGCTTACATATTTTAACATGCATTTAAAAGTTACCTAAAATGTGTGTGCTTCAAAAGTAACTCAACACAAACTAGGCATTAGACCAGAGACTCTGTGCTTAACAGAAGAAAATGCAGGCCCAACCCTCCATCATTTCAGCTTAGGAACCAACTAACTTAACAAAACTCCTATAGCACAAGAATTAAAATTAAGAATCAATAAATGAGATGGTATCAAACAAAAAATTTCTTCACATAAAAGGAAACAATCAAGAATGTGAAGAGAAAGTGTACAGAATGGCAGAAAATCTTTGCCATCTGCAGCTCAGAAAGAGTATTAATCTCAAGGATATACAAACAACACCAAAAAAACCCAGAAACAAATGCAAAAACAACAACAAAAAAACCCTCAATCATTAAATGGGCAAAGGAACTGAACAGGCACTTCATAGAACAGATACAGATGATCAAAAAATATATGAAAAAATTGTTCAACATCTGTAGCAATTAGAGAAATACAAATTAAAATTATAATGGAATCCCATCTCTCTCCAGATGAATGGTAATTATGAAGAATACATTAATGATAAAAACTGGCAAGGATGTGGGGAGAAAGGCACACTCACACATTACTGGTGGGACTGAAAATTGGTGCACCACTTTGGGAAGCAGTATGGAGAGTCCTCAGAAAACCTGGAATGGAACCACTATTTGACCCATTTATGTCATTCCTCAGCATATACTCAAAGGACTTAAAATCAGTATACTACAGTGATGTAGCTATATCAATGTCTATAGAAGCTCAATTCACAATAGCCAAGCTATGGAGCCAACCTAGGTGCCCTTCAACAGATGATTGGATAAAGAAAATGTGGTACATATACACAAGGGAATAGTACTCAGTCATAAAAAGAATTATTTTATGACTTTTGTATTAAATGGATGGATCTGCAAACTATTATTCTAAGTATAATAATCAGTCCCCAAAAGGCAAATGTTGAATGTTTGCTCTGAAATGTTGATGCTAACACTCAATAATGGGGGCAGGGAAGAAGAGACATTCATTGGATTAGACAAAAGGGAATGAAGAGATGTGAGGAGGGATGGGAATAGAAAAGACAGAATGAATCAGATATAACTTTCCTATATTCCTATATCAATTCATGACCAGTATTCCCCAAATCATATACAAATATAAAAATGGGACCTAATTACAATGTTATACTCCATGTAAATATATCAAAATATACTCTATCATCATGTATATTTTAAAAGAACAAATTTTTAAAAATCACTTATGAGAATAAAAGAAAAAAAATGTCCTTTGTATCATTTAACTGGATTAGTTTTAAAACTAGTAATAGTCATCTGTGATGATAGGAAAACATTCCCCCTTTTAGCTAACTGAAGAAAGGACCAATGAATTAAAAAAAAAAATTAAACTGAGATTTTAAATATTTGAATTTTACAATAGTTTTTAAGAAATTGCAGTTTGTTTTCAAGCACACAGAGTAAAACCAAGTATATGGACAAGATGTTACAGTATGTAACCTGCAAAGGACCCTGTGGCAAATTAAATAATGCATGCAAATGACATATTATTAATGCATTCATTGCTTATAAGACAACGTCTGTTCCTAAAATAGTTGGCTTCATATTTTACCTAAATACTCTTAAAATACTCTTTTAAATATTTTTTAATTGTAAACAAACACAATACCTTTACTTATTTATTTATTTTTATGTGGTGCTGAGGACCAAATTCACACATGCCAGGCAAGTGCTCTACCACTGAGCAACAAACTCAGCCCCTCTTATATAACACCCTTTATGACACAAACTTAACCTTTTTCAGCCAAATATGCTTGAGACCTTTTCACTATTTGTACTCATGGGGTATAAATGAAGTTTAAAACCCTTAAAACTACAACTTAATAAGCTTAGCACATATACATACACACAGAGAATGAGAGAGCAAGCAATTTTCAAATTTGCAAAATTTATTTACTCATTCCATCTTTATAACAACCCTTAAAGTAATTCAAGCAAGGCAACACTAATCAGGACTCCCATTAAGAAGCAATTTATAGGCTGGGGATGTGGCTCAAGCGGTAGCGCACTCGCCTGGCATGCGTGCGGCCCAGGTTTGATCCTCAGCGCCACATACAAACAAAGATGTTGTGTCCACCGAAAACTAAAAAATAAGTATTAAAAATTCTCTCTCTCACTCCCTCCCTCTCTCACTCTATCTTTAAAAAAAAAGAAGCAATTTATAAATGCAATGAATATTCAAATTATTGCAGGCTATTCAGGCCTCTATTAGTTTAAACTACTAGCAGCTGTTAAAATTCAGACTCTATTAAGACAATAACCTATAAAGGCACTTTAATTGATAATTCACAAGATCAGTTTGTTTCACTGGTCTCAGTCTTTAATTTAATCTTTAATGTATTTACAGACACTTTTTCATTCATCCCTTTCTTTTCACATTTTTGACGGTTTCTATAAATCCCCAAAGTAACACACACTATGTTTAAACTCAAAACTATAGTTTATGTAAGGCTTTCCTATGCCCTTCCTGGGTCCCCCAATCCAGCTTCAGAAGAGCTCACCCATCAAAAGCCCAGCTGTGTCCCCTTAAGGATCTGACAAGCCCCACTCCTGACTCCATGAAGCTCTCCCAACTATCCTCATGCTTTATTCATTATATGCACAAACAAATGTTGAATAAAATTACTTGTCTGTAATTGAGTGAGAGATAAACCACTGTGGAATTCAAGTTGTTGCTGATAAAACCTAGATTGTGAATTATGGTGACAGAATAAGAGAACTCAGTACATTAGCTGACACAGAGTATTTGATTAAATAAGCTATTTTGATTATTAGTCAATGAGAAAAGAATCTTGATGAGAACACAGTTATACGCTAAAAGAACATAAGTGGATTCAAATAAATAATTTGGAATTCAAAAAATATTATTTAATCCCTATCATTGATTCATTTATTTCTCCTCTTGCTTCAACCAGGGAGAAAAATGAACCAAGGCCCCTCATTGTTATAAGGCTTCCAGACAAATTTAAACCACCGCACTAAAAGTTACTGGTGTTATCAAGTCTTCGGAGACAAAGCAGCCACCAGGATCCTCTGCCAGCTTCCTCCCAAACCAAGGTTAAGATGTGCTGAGATTGACAGCTGAGGTTAAGATGTGCTGAGATTGAGAACTTCAAGAGAATTGTCTTGACATCCTCCAGCCTATCAGCTCCCTACTTACTGGTTTCTGCTATTAATGTGGCTCTTATCGTTACATCTTTCACAGGAAGCCACTTCATTTGGGAGAAGGGCAAATTTTGATCACTTAAGACAGCAGTTGCAGTATCTGTGCAGCATGCCACTGGAAGTTGGAGTCTTTGAGGCAGTACTGAATTGCTGGTGCCCAGTCAATCTTAAGTTATGTACACTCCTGCATCAGTAGCCCACCACACACACACACACACCCACATGTGGGCACTGGTAATGTCACAGAGGGAAAAGGAAGAACAATATGGTTTAACTACTGAGAATAACTGTACCCTGACAACAGCAGTTCTCAATTGAAACTTCAGCCTGAAAGGAGACATTTGCAGATAGCAGGTGACACTCAAGAATAAGGTGGGATGGCTAGATCTGCAAGTGTGCTATGGTCATTCATTTATTTATTTTTCGTTCTTGTTCACCAAAAAGAAACCACAGTGATTATTCCATGCATGCCACTAGTGATCTTACAAATAAAAAAAGGCAACTGGATTATGAGAATAATTTTCCATTGCTTTCTTCCTCCCTTCAATTGCCATTCCCTAAAATCTCCCATGTCAGGCACTCTAACACACAGGACAAAGAAACAAAAGGCAGGACTCACACCCTCATAGTCTAGTGGGAAAAAGTATGAAACCTATAAATGTCTTGACTACCAGCTGCAGTAAATTCTAACTAAGAGTAATGGTTGCTGCAATATATTTCAGCAGTAACAAAAAGGTAATGATGACTAAAGTATTTATAGCCTGTTAAATTTGTATTATTAGCATTTGGCTTTTATTAAGTGGATGTCCTCAGGGTTGCAGCAAAAACACTCAAAGACAAATCATTTACAATTGTAAACTCGGAACCTTACCAGTACCCTGAAAATAACGCAAGATCTTTAAGTCTTCTTGTCCAACACTCCATTCCAGAATGTCTCTAAACCCAGCTATAATCTAAAAATCTACTGTCCTCTGGTCCAATGAATAATAAATAAAACTACTCTACCCACAGGGACATGGGCAGACTAAATATGTAACTATACATACAATGTGAGATCGTGTACACACACACACACAGAGAGAGAGAGAGAGAGTGAGAGAGAGAGAGAGAGAGAGAGAGGGTTAAGAGTGTGTATTAAATATTCAATGTATAATCTGCTAATTTAGTGCCAGCTTTTGCAAATTATTTGCCTTTTGATTTGAATTTAATCTGTAATTTTAGATGTTATACATAAATATTCCCAACCTGCATTTTACAGAATGAATTTCAACTTTTTAAATGTTTCCCAGAGAATAATTACCTCTAACTAGAACATGATGGTATACCTGTAGTCAGCCTAAACTTTCCACAGTATCATCAGTTTTTCTGATAATGTTTTTAAATCACATAACTCTTTATTAAATTTCCTATTATCTTATTTTTAAAATGAATAGAAATGCTGCTTCTAGTTTTTGAAAAGTGACAGGATTAATCTGTAATTTAACAAAAGTGGGGTCAAAAATGAGAAAAATTATAGAATGTCAAAACCAAAAAAAACCTTTGGCATCATTGTATGTACACAAACAATGAAGCTCAATTGTGATGGAAAAGATAAAATTAGAGAATAGGTGAAAAATGATTTTAAAAAAGAAAGGTATGATTTGAGATTATAATTTTAGTTGTCTGGGATTAACACTTCTCACTTGCTGAACACGTCTTCCATTTGATATTTTCAGCATATCGTAGTTGACTTTCATATACTTATGCAGGAATGCAGTGTGTGTGGATAAATAAAAGACTGTATTAGATGAAACAGATGCCAATCATGAGCAAACTGTACATATATACATACTAGCTATGATGAAAGTTATTATTTTTACATATTATAGGCATATCTGATCTCCTGTAGCCAGTGAGCACTAGAAATTTGACTGATGTGACTAAGAAACTAAATTTTAAGTTTTATTTTGATTACATAAATTAAAGAGCCACTGTGGCCAGTAGCTACTGTATTTGATAGTGCAGTGGAGAGTTCGGTCTTCCTGTAACAATAAGCCTATGAACACATATCTAAATGGGAAGAAGCTGAACAGGTAACTGCAGAACATCTCATCTGGACCCACACACATTAGTCCCAAGACAGCTGTGGTTAAAGAGGAAAAACATCTAAGGCTGAAGGGGAGCCTACCCTAGTCTCTCCATAGCTGCACACCTCTTACCAGGTCACTTGACCTCACCAAATCTAATGTTTCATTTCCACATACAGAAAGGATGCTAACATGAACTCAGTGGGTTGTGATGATGGCTGCTAACTGATGTAAAATGGAAGACATGAAACTAGCACTTCACAAATACACAGCTGTGCCTAGTGTCTTGCTAACAGTGTCACTTGCAATTGGGCATTCACTATTTGGTCAGATGGCTCATCTGCTTCCCAGTTTGCACATTACCAATCATATTTTCTAAAATGAACCATAGGCTGATGAAATGAGGCACCAAAAATTAACGATCATACCAATTACCATAAATCACTGAGGATATAGTTCATGTACATATGTCATCATCTGTTTCAAAAAACTGTAAAGTACATAATACATTTGAAGCAAAACTTTCATAAATGTTTACACTCTGTTGATTGAAAAGTTTTCAGTGACCTAGTAGGTTCACTATTTGAAACAAACATTAAACTCAAGTTAAATAAGGTGCTTTGGCCTGGGCAGAAAAAAAGGAAAGGGCTGGTGGAAAGTGTAAGACCACAAATCTATCTGTAGAAATATGAAACTCCCCTTCCTTTCAGAAACTTTATCCTGCTACACTTATTATTAGAATTATTTCAGGATTTTCTGAGATCCAAACCTGACATAAATTTTAGCATCCAAAGGAACCCAGTACTGCCATATAAGTAATATCAGTATAAGTTATCCTGTTTTACTCCATAAATGTACTTATTTATTTTACCAAGCCTTTCTATGTTGTAGTTTATTGAACAGCTACTCTAGGCAGACATAGTGCTGGGTTCTTTCCATAGTTTATCAATGACCCTTATACCACCCTGCTAGAAGTTCTTATGATGACCATTGCAAAAGAGAAAGTTATGAAATGTGCCCCAAATCATACAGCTATGAAGGGACACAATCCTGCTGGAAATCTTCTCTCCTTCCACTATTCCACCCTACCTCTTTGATAAAAGAACTAATGGTGTGCAATTAAACACTAACCCAGCTTTCTGTGTGGGAATACTTATACTTATAAAATTTAACCTATGGAGGCAGAAATGAAGGAAAATCAGTCACAACACAAAAAAAAATTATGAATGTGAATATTTAGTCTCTATTCCAATAGTAACCACTGATTGTAGGACAATTTTGAATGAATTGAATGGAGGGAAAATTCATTTCATTAACCTTTCATATGAATGTATTATTTTTTTAATCAAACAGGCAACTGTACTTGTAACTCAGTTCAATGTAATTAGATTAAAGGCATGAGGCTATAAATCAAAGGGAAACAAAAGGAGCCACCAGCAAGCTTTTTAGGCAAGCCTTGCCTGCTTGCTTGCTAGCTACAATACAATGTTTGCTATGCTTCTTTTATTTTCTGATATTTTCAAGTGAGTTTTCTCTTGCTTCAATTTGTTGACCCTTTATTTAAAGTGCAATAAAATAAAACCTTGAGAATCAGCAGAAAACATATTCTTCTGGTGGCAATGTGTTTTGTGTTTTACCTGTTCAGCTGGGATTAATGATTCCTCCTTTTCCTATTATTTTGTTGTTGTTGTTTTTTTTACTGCCCTGTTTTATGCTGAATGCACATGTAAGAGATTGAGGGCTATTTTAGAAAACACTGTTATTTAGTTTGGAACCCAATGTCAGAGGACCAAATAACCTAAACACAATATTTTATCCAAATCTGCAGCTGCAAATTGTTTTTTCTCTACATTGTTGGCTTTTGATACATTCAGAATCAATTTCTAAAGAAAATCTGTTCTTAGTTCTCATTGTTTCGTATCATATTAGCTATTTATTTTCCCAAAATTAGTTTTAAACAAATCATCTCAAAAGTATTACTTGACACAATTATGAGAAGAATCAATAATATTATGAAAAGAAATTAGAAATTTGATAAGAAATTAAAGATGAAATGCCAACCACGAGTTAATAACTAAGTAGGTGTTACTTTCTAGCACTGGAGAGATTCCCAATGTTATGTTTCATGTAGATTATAAAGTGTGCCTACCTTATCTGGAGTTTCTCTTCTGATCTTTAAAAATAAACAATGAAAGAACTCTGTATCTCCTCAAGCCACAGTTCTGAACTTTCCATATGGCATGATCTCCTTCTGTGGATGTGGCATGGGAAGTGTGTAATGTCATACAAAGAATAAAATCAGTGAATTTCCTGAACATGCTCCAAGAAATCATGTAGTTTCAGCATGAGTTCTGTGCCCTTGCCCTACCAATATTCCATCCACCCCAGAACACAGAGAACATGTGCTTCCACATACATGTCTGGTTCTGAGGAATGTGGTTACATAAGAAACAAAATGGAAAAAACTGAATGGTGGCCCCAGAAGAGATTAGGAAACACACTGACACAAACCACATGGGAATTAAAGCAACTTGATTCTCACTGTTGAAAAGAAAACATGGCATTGTGCCTACCATAATGTAGCTATACCCAAACCATACCAGATTAGTGGGAATCCACTCCTTCCAGAAGCAGTCTATGAAAAGCATATGCATTGGTGCTGTACAGTGGAGTCATAGGTGCTATGTGAGAGGCTTCCTTGGGCAGATGAAAGTCTACCATGGTGGTTTTCCACTTGGATCAACTCTCTAACTACCAACTCTTACTTTTTTATTCAAATTCTAATCCATAGCATTGTACCAGGGAGAATCTCAAAGCTACTCATCTTCTAAAAAGTCAAAGTTACTTTGTTTTGGGGTCAGACTATTTTTAAATAAATGAATTTTATCTTTTGAGCAGTTCTAGATTCACAGTGAAAACTGAGCAGTAAGTCAGAGAGTTTCTGCAAACCACTTTTTTCTGCTAATGCATGACCTCCCTGACCTTCCTGCACCACAGTAGTACATTCCATATAATTTAGAGAGACATATTATTATGCAAAAATGAGAAAACAAAATGAAAAGCTCACACAATTTTTGAAATGGGAATATATAAAAAATACCAAGCTCCACACCTCTTGAACCCCAATCCTTTCTGTCTTTAGGTATTTGGGAAAGCACAGTTTGAGAACTGCTGCCTACACCACCAACAGAGCTTTATCAACTGCTTCCATTGTTGGTCAGCAGGAAGATTCCCTGGGGAGGCCATATGTGGGAGAGGGACATGAGCAGGGTGGCAGGAGCAACAGGAGAGAGCAAAGCTGAAAGGAAAATATATATGCATAAAAACACTTGCATAAAAATTTCCTTCAAGGTTTTCCAAACAGTAAATTTCCCAACCTACCTCTTTTCCCTTCCCATGTGACATACTCTTTCTATGTTGGCACCTGTGTGTAAGGTACCAAATACCAAAATGAAAACCCAAGAAAAAAAATGTACCAAATACCAAAATGAAAACCCGGGGCGGGGGGGGAATGACTGCTTCTCAGTATTTGCGAGCACAAAAGTACAACATGAAATGCATACTTTATATCTTTTCAAGATGAAAGAGGTTCATTTCTTAGCAAGATAGTGTATCCATACTCAACACAAATTTTTCCACCAAATACAATGGACTATACTCTGACAGCATGTCTCTGAACAGTAAACTAGCAACAGGGTTTCTGTTTGATTTTGTAGGTTTTTTTTTTTTCTCTCTCTCTCTCATCTGGTATCACCCAGCTTTGATCCAAAGAGATGCACTACTTGAGTGCAAATAAAGGGCACCAAGAAAAGCCTTCTCCTTTTGGTCAGAGAAAGGGGGCTCTTATATGTCCAGAAGAATGAAGAAAGTCCTGTGATTTTAAAACCTTCTGTATATTCTGTCCCAGCCCGCACCCAAGTCAGTCAGTGGTGGCTGCTGCACAGGCACCTACAGTTCCAAGGAAGATGACCTCCACACTGGTCCACGTGGCTGTGGTCTCAAGAGTGCAGGCACAGTGGTGCACTCTTGTTACCTGAGTGACTCCAGCTGCTGAGGAAGGAGGACTATGAGTTCAAAGCCAGCCTCAGCAACAACAAGGTGCTAAGCAACTCAGTGAGGTCCTGTCTCTAATTAAAATACAAAATAGGGTTGTGGCTGTGGCTCCATGGTTTAGCGCCCCTGAGTTTAAACCCAGTACAAAAAAAAAAGTGCAGGATGCATTCCCTTCCCGTGCCCTTCCCACTGTCTGTCCCCCTCACTGCTACATGTAATTGCAAGATTAGAGGCCAGTCTAGGGGAACTGGAGTCCTAGCTGTTGGTCAGAGAGCTAGAAAGTGTTAGGAGAGGACCTAAAAGTGGGAGCTTAGAAGTGTAACCCCATAAAATGCTGTATAGAGCTGACCCTAAATAGCATACCTTAGGAATTAAACACTAAGCTACAGGAGACCAGCACTCAGTCCAGAGTGGCCACTTGGTGGTGTGTATGAAGACCATGTCTTAGTAGAGCAACGAGTTTCTAAAAATGGACATTGGAACTAAAATCCACAAAGTAGGAACTAGACCTTGTAGGCTGAACCTAACCAAGGTTAGTTGTTAAAACAATAACTTAATTCTTCTTAAAATGTAAACAAGAAGTATAGACTCATAAGAAAATAACAAGACATCCAAGATATAAACCACAATTACTTTGCTTATAAAGAGATAGGAAAATCTCAACTCACAAGGAAATCAGACAATTAACATAAATTCCAGGAAGACAAAGATGAACTTGATAACCAGATTTTAAAGTAGCTATTATAATTGTGCTCCAATAAATAAGGGCAGATGCTTTTATGCAAATTGAAAGAAATACTCAAGAGAGAAAAAAAGATACCAATAAATATTTTATATGCACATACTTGTGTTCCTGGGCTACCTAGTGTTCATCTGTGGTCAAGAAACAAGCAGTAAACAAATACACAACCCCCACCCCACCCCCAAAAAAAAGAATTGTAAAAGATCAATAATGAAACAAAACATGTATAATTATGAAGTAGACATACTTTATTTAGAAGATGTTCAGAAAAGTTCCCATCTAAGCTGAGGGCGAGGGTGGTAAGAAGTCAACCAAGAAAACAGCACTACAGGAAGTGGTGCAAAGGTCTGAGACTGCAAAAGGCATGGAATTTCCAGGGAATGAAGAAAAAGAGAGTGCATAGGGAAAGGATGGCATGAGATGGCCGTTTAGTTCCCACCTTGGAAGACAGTCTTTAGATAGGTTTCTCTTTTAAAAACTGGGGTTGAGTTCAGAGAGTTAAAGAAACTTGCTCAAGTTGCACAGCTGGTAACCATGATTTCAATCTCAACACAGATGGATTCCAACATCTGTGTTCTTCACCTATAGCATGCTGCCTTCTGTTTGTTTCCTGCTGGCCTTTGACTTACCCCCAATGACTCCTACAAATTAATATATGTAATATATGCATAGAGATATATAAGAGAAAAATAAGTAAAGCACAGAAACTTAATAAACAGGATCTGAGTCAGTGAGTCCCTTTGATGTCTGCCATTTCTCAGTCAGTGTACACACCAGTATCTGATGCACTTCTACAGTCATGGCATACTGCTGACACATGTTAAGTAATTACATTAGTATGCCCATTACGTGTCTATAACCCCTGCATGACAGGGCTTTCTCTCAATCACAAGCTAAGATTGCTTTACTCTATGAGACATGACAAGAAAATGGGTTTTATTTTACAAAAATAAGGCAAAGAGAGGGTCAAATTCATGATATCTTCCTCTTGGGCCATTACAGTTGTCCTAACAAGCAGTTCTGTTTGCACATATTATTTGCAGGCACTTTAATCCCAAATATTCTGTCCCAGGGACTCAGGTTTCCTATTTTCTCTGTTTTCCTTTTTTTAAAAAAATTATTTATATGACTGATCTCCTAACTAAATGGATCAATCTGTGCATAAACTATCTTCTGATTTTCTATGCTTATAGAAAGGAACGATTTATTTCAGCACTACAGACAACATCTTGAGGTCTCAGGAGGATTACAAATTGAAACAGTCTCTTTCTTCCCATGAGTCAAGAGATGTTGAGGAGCAAATCCCTTCTCCTGACAATTTGCACTTATTTTCCTAATAGCTCTCCTAAGATTCAAGGACTTATAGTTTTCTTAGAGACTACTTAGAGCCTGCCAACAGGCACAGGAAGCTTTCATTCATCAGCATAATTGTTCTCTCAGATATGACTTCAAAGCCCCTGCTCTTCCCACTGCAGCATGCAGCCTCCCTGACAGGCCTCATTCAGCCTGGTTTAGTCATAACACCTTTCTGTATCAAAATAAATAACTTTAACCAGCTGGTCTTAATATCACAGGAATTGAGATTAAAAAGAAAAACCACAACAGTCACAATATTTAAAACCACAAAGGAATATAGCATGCTATAGCCAATAAAAGTTCTAGTTAATAAGACTGTCAAAGCTAGACTCCCAAATAAAAATTCCAAGGGGGAAAAACTGTTCCAAAATGCTAATAATCACACCCTAAAACTCCTTGTACAATGCATGGGACTACTGAATCCCCAAACCCAGAACCATCTCCTTCCCAGGCCCTCCTGTCCTCCCTTTACTTCACCCCACTTTTGTCAGGGAACAAAGGAGGCTGAGTTTCTCAGTGCCTGTCATGACCTTTAATGGTTCTGCCTGTGCTTGCTCACAGAGCCCAAGTCAAAGCAACTTTGAGGGTTGGCAAAGAAACTCATCAGATAAACATTAATCTCTGGTTAAAAAAACAAAAAATAATTCTTATGAAATTCCTCTCTTTTTCAAAGACTTTTTCTGTGTAGAAATTAGGACTTAATACCCAGAAAGATTCATTATATTTGTCTTGCAAAAACAACAAAGAATCATAAAACTACAGGGCTTGGGGGGATCTTGAACAGTTACGTTGTCCATCCTCATTTCCAATAAAATCATATTAAAATAAATGGGAATTCATTCAATATTAAAACCTTCTCTCAAAAAAGGCACCATTCATGGGCAAGAAATTATTTCTATTTTTATATTTATTTTAGTTATATATGACAACGAATCTTTTCTTATACTTAATCTGAATCATTCATGCTGCCTACACACCTTTTATTTTTTATTCATTCTTCAGGGTGGTTTTATGGGGTGGTTTGTGTGGAAGAAACAAAACAAATATTAGTTATCAGTTACTACCCTGGATGCCTTTTCAGACATGAAATTGTCTAATCTCTACAACCTCCTGTGAAATAGGTACTGTTAGCCAATTTTCCTGAGAAGAAATTGAGGCTCAGAAGGGTAACCAAGTAGCACTAGACCATCTGGTATTAGACAGTGGATCTGGGAGGTAAACTCCCCATGTGTTGGTTCATAGTACATCAGACGTTGTGCCCAACATCACAAAACTTGCCAAAATGGAGTGCCAAAGTTCTGTGTTACTTTAACTCTAATGTGTCAGCCTGGATTATGGATTGCAACTGTGATGATGAGGGATGAGAACATGCACTGGCCAACAGTTCTGGAACACTGGAGCCAATTTTTATTCGCTGAAAACTCTAGAACTTAGATGGGGTGACACCATGTAAGGAGCATCTGCCAAAGCATGCTGCGATAGTCTGGGACTCATTAAATTGCTGAATTTTGCTCCAAGGACATTGGTGAGACTGGCTGCCTTACTGTCCTTTCATGGACTGATTTCACCATTCCTTGACATCCACTCATTGGCTGGAGAGAACTACCAGACAAGGACAATGACTGCACTTTGGATAAGAGAAGTCACATGGCATTGGAGGTATTTTGGGGCTTGTGGTTGTCCTAGGATTGTGTGACTTGCTTATAGTGCTTAATTAATGTGCACTGAATGCTAGTTGGGGTGTTCTAGCACACCCAACACTTTTTAAGTGTTTGTATTTGATGATTGATGTGATCAAATATATGCTTGCATTTAAAACAATACATCTCTAGGTAATTATTAATAATGCTGCTTGCGACAAACATGAAGAAAAAATAGTGAGGTGATCAGGGTGGAAACAAAGATTTTACAGGAAAAGCTTTTGAAAGTCACCACACTTTTTTCCTCAGTACACGCTTCTTCAATTCCTTCTACTTTTCTACCATTCTACATTCACAGTGCACTCCATTCCATTTCATATTTAATTCCTAAAACTTTGTTAATTGTGTTTCACCACAGTATCAGAGTAGCAATGATTTCTATATCAGTTAGGCATAATGTAAATGCAGACACCATGTAACACCTGAGCTATCTGATCACCCCTATTTCATTCAGGGCAGGCATGGCCCACTGAGAAGGGCAATGGGGTCAACATCACTTATGCTTGCTTCCAGAAGGGACCGCTTAAAGCAAGGATTGGGACATCTCCCCTAAAACCCACCATACTGGTATCAACCAATCAAAACCAAAAGCAAATTTTCCACTCAAGAGTGAACAGGAATGAGTCAAGCACGTTATTACTGTTCTAAGCCATTTTAAAATCTGCACCTTGAAATGTGACAGAAGATTCCCTCTAGGGTCAAATTTATAGAAAAAAAAAACAGTCCTTACTTTCTAAGACACCAGGAGTGACTGTAGACCCAGACTGAAAGTAGAAGACAGAGGTCTGGATGCTGCCCATCTGCTTGATGGCCTAAGTTCTTCATCGTGCTGCTTACCCTTGAAAGGTACAATGCAGATGGGGGCTAAGGAAAGAGCTGCTATCAGGGACTCACTGGATTCTCTGCACAGGACTACTTAAATGACCTTAAGAGGTGAATTCTAAGGATTCTGTAAAGACCCTAGTGTATTCCAAGGGAAGCCCAGAATGCTAAGAAAGCTCCCAAGATGACACACATAGACCTTCTGAAGTCATTAGAATCAGCTTTCACCTGAGAGTATAGCTGAGGCTCCCTGCAGCCTCACTGAACCAGATCCTCATCCCCATTTCTGAGCCAGAGCAGGGCAGGCTGCAGATAGACCCAATTATTTGGTGTCTGACTTCCAAATGTGTGAGCTTTTGTTCATGACCAAATGCTACTGAAGAGTTATAGTCTATCAATGGCTTCTAATTCCATACTCCCTGTTCAAGTGCACACAGAGAAACAAAATGTCAGGCTCTCTCTATATGCCAAATGGAAATAAAGGTGAACTGCTGAAGGAAAAGTGACAATTTAATGTTTCTCTCTAGTATAAATTCCTTGATGTTCGCTCTTTAAAAAATCATCCCGGTTCTTTCCTGTTTGATATTTCCTTCTCGGCTCAAGATGAAGTGGGTTCTGTGAATAATCACTGATGAACTAAATGCCCACAAGACCACCTGAAATGATGCACACAGTTCCCTGATACAAAAAAAAATAGGGCTGTGGTTGTGGCTCAGTGGTAGAGGACTCTCCTACAATATGTGAGGCACTGGGTTCCATCCTCCCCACCACATACAAAAATAAAGGTATTGTGTTCACTTAAAACTAAAAATAAATATTAAAATAACCCCAAATCATAATCTGCTCTTCTGTGTCACATGGAAATCCTCACTACTCTCAGCAGACAGGAGGTGATATCTTAGGGGGTTGCATCAGAGAATCAGAGACAGAGCCCTTGGAAAAGCACAGCAGAAAGTAATGAAAGCTCCAAAGTTCATCTGTTACACACACACACACACACACACACACAGAAATGAAAAGGTCAGGCATCCAGAGGTCATATTTTTCCAGCCTAATAAATGAAAATGACTCAAAACCTCTGTCATTACATGGAAACAGATGAAACTTTTATCTTAACTAAATTATAAAAGCATTTCAAATGTCATAAATTTTGATGCAATTTAATATATTGAATGACCATTTCTAAGTGTAGTTCCTGATTTTCCACCAAGCAGATGGGGACATAACCTATGTCCATTATCAGTATGGAACAGAAACCCATCCATTTGTCTAAGGAGTATGAAAGAATAGTGTAGGGAAAGCAAAAAAGAACCCTCTCATACCAGAGTTCCAGCAAAGTTCACTGGAAAAGATCCCAGAGGTCCAATTCCCATTTCAGTCCTGCAGCTTCCCCTGTGACCTTAAGCAAGTCGCCACCTCTATGGGCCTCAATTTATTCTTCTGTGAAATAGAGATAATCCCTGTCACATCTGTGCCATTAGAAACTGTGAGGATACAGTAAGGTCAAATAATATGTTTTGTAAAGATTTATATAACATGTAAGCAATTATTATAATATGTGTCATTGTATATTTGGGCCAAAATATAAGAATAAATTGCTCCTTATCATAGCCTGAAAAACATTTGAGTTAACTTTACACTAATTGGCAATATAAGCAGGGAATGAATGACACAATCCCAACACATTACTACTAATTATCCCCCAGAGTGTCCAACCTAGCATTACATTTCAGTGAAAATAAAAACAAAAGTTTCAAAGAGTAAACACACCTATTTCCATAGCTAACTCATTAGCAGGTATGACACAGCAAAGAAAGAGACAGGTCCATTATATCCTACCTTCTTTGTCACTCTCTCACATACTGTATATATATCAAACAGCAACTGGAGAAGGCTGTAAAAGCCACACACCAAAGGAGCAAGTTTAAATATCAATGCATGTCAGATGGAGTACACTTTTCTCATAGGAGTACACTTGTCTCATAGCTATATTGACTTACTTTTCAATTATATGTTTTGTACCTCCAGCGATTCCACTAGAAATTTTAGAAATAGAATGCATTATATGATGAATTAATACTGTATGAAAATCTGGATCTCCTCATAAAAAGAGAAGGGAAACAGGAAGAGTAGAAGGAAGGAACCAAAGAGAGGGAGGAGGAGAGGGAAAGGGGAGATACTGGGAACAATGCAGAAAATTATATTCTTATGTTTTGTGCACGTACAAACATGTAACAACGAATTTCACTAATATGAATAATTATAATGCACCAATATAATATGAAAAAAAGAAAATTAAATAAAAAAAGAAAATATGTATCTCAATTCTTAGCTTCTAACCCTTCTAAATGACTAATAATAGTCCTCAAAAAAGTTGGTTTTTCATGGTTTGATGTATTTTGCTCAAACTCTAAAAGTTTGCCTTGGGGTTAATCATAGGAATGGAAAAAAATAGCTATGATGGAATATTTTTGAGGTCTTGATTAGGTTAAACCAGAAAATAGTTTACACTTTGAGCTATACAGAACATGGTGAGACTATATTTCTGTACTCAGCTTTTTTTTTTTTTTTTTTTTTGGAATCACCACACACACCCACACCCTCACATGTGCACACACACACACACATACTTACATGCACACGTTTGAAGACCCTCTTAAGGAACTCTGCGTTAGTGGGCACCACTACAACAATGCAAACAGGAGCAAAGCAGGCTGGAGTTAACACACCAACAGAAAAGCAGCAGTTCTTTCAAGAGGTATTCAGGAGACCCCTTGCTTGACATTAAAGTTCTACTCTGTGCACAGACAGGAAATCCAGTGAATGCTTTATAGTAAATGAAGTTAGAAAATCATGTGAAATCCTTAAGTGTACCTCTCCAGAGTGACCAGGCAGGGGCTGGCCACACTGCACATAAAGAACATCTCCTGAAAACCTGTGCTCCCCAAAACAAAGAGCTCTTTCCCATAGTGAATCAATCTCAGTTTTATGCATAGAAAATGGGCATTTGAGTCCTCTCAAAGGACAAACAGTACAAAAACTAAAGGAGAAAAATCACATCTTATTGTAGTCTTAATTTTTTCAGTTGTGGGCTCGCTGGATCTCCAGAATCCCATACGTTTTTGAGGAGTGAAAGGCCTTTGTGAACAATTAAAGACAAATTAATGATATCCTAAAATGTCAGAGACATATTTATTCTTTAGTAGAATTCATCATAATGTTTTTAAATTACCAAGTACAACATTTATTCAAAATAAATTTGTACAAAAATTTATTCCTGTGTCAATATGGGGCAAGCAGATGTTCATTTGAGCCAATATTAACCCTTCTCAAGCTAAGGTGCAGGAAAATAAGCTCTGCCAAAGAGGGGAGGAAGCACTTAATTTAAGTTAGATTATCTCAGTGTTTATGAGAAAATTACAATAAGTAGCTTTGGAAGTCAAGAAAAAAGGTAATACTTAGTGTGTAATCTTTTATCAGCCTGCTTAAAGAGACAAGGTGAGTTTTGTAAAAAGAAAAAAAAGAAAACACAAATGGTTGACATACAAAGGGAGCAGATAACACTGCTCTCTACTTTCAGAAGCGTCCTGTGGAGCTTTTCACTGATTCTAAGAATATCTTTTAGTGGCTTATTGATATTTATCTCCCTCCTTGAGTCACTGATTCCCAGTTCAGTTTTAAACACTCAACTGTATTTGTTTCTGGATATTCTCCCCTCTATGATCACCCCTCTAATTCAGTTCACTTTAATTAACATAGGTATATTATTCATTTAAGAAAAAAAGAAGGCAGAAAAATCCCTGCAAGATTTATCAGTAACATAGTTTAAACATTCATCAGCAATTTAGAAAACTTCAAAAGTGGAACCCAATGCCTTAGCTCTCATTTGTTTATTACCTCACTTGACAGCTAGTTATTGAGTCCTCTCTATGAACAACATATCATGCTAGGGCTGAAAAAAGAGGAACTATTAATCAGAGGTCCTAAAGACAGGCTGGACAGGATATGCACATGTATATATCCAGCCATGCATAGAGGCTCCCAATCACTATGGTAAAAATGGTGTACTGGGCTACTGTGGAAAGATAGCTGTCAATTTCAAAACAAAGAATGGGTAGAAAACATGAAAATGACTTTAGGCTAAATTTCCTAGCTCACAACCTAGGAGGGTAAGTCTACAAGTGCCAGAAACAATGAGGAAATATGTAAGAAAACTGATCAGGAACTAAAGCCAAAAAAGCCCCCCAGAACCAGAGTGGGTGCCAGAATTAGACATGGCTTCAATTATGAAGAGAAATTGCTGGTGTTCTCTCTGCTCTAGATGTCAGGTCTACAGGCCATATGCTTGCTGCTCAGTGGACACAAGCTAAATAAAGTGAAGAGTGACCAAGGTCTGCCAGTGAAATAGGGTATGAAAAAACTCCATTCACCATCCAGGATAGTGATAGGGATGGAAGATTTGTACAACAAATGTTAGCTGGAATTTAACAAACTAAAAAAAAAGTTTAGAAAAATATGCTTAAAATGTTGAAGAAGATACAAAATGAAATAAAATAAGAAGGTAAAAAGGCAACAGTATGAAAAAACACCCATCAGTTTTGAAAGAAAAATCTCATACAAACACTAGAAAAACAGGGGGAGGTCCCTCAATGAAAGGTGGGACCTGAACAAGTAAACCAAAAAATACACAGCTGATAAACAGTAGCTAGGAATAAAACCCAAGGAAATCCTAATGTAATTCAAGTATAAATTCAAATACAGGGAAAATGAGATAAAGATAGGAAAAAAAAGAAGAGACAAGGAAGTTAGAATAAAATAGTTCAAAATGCATAAAATCAGAGTTCAGAAAAATAAAGAGAAAAATGAGGGTAAGACATAACTGAAGAGACCTTATTTCACAAATGAGAACATTCCACTCTGAAAACCACCTTCAATCACAACTTGGAGGCAAGGATGGGAGAATCACGTCCTGCTAACAGAAGAACCCCATTAAAAAGAAACTACATTAGCTCAAACATTTCTCTCAGGTATCTTACAACTTGAGTACTATTTAAACATGAGTGACACTACTAACGTTCTCCATTCCTGAGTTATAACACTTAATTTTCAAAATAACTCTGGCATTATTTTCATTTCATAAATAAGGAAACAGGCTTAGAGAGAAGTGGCTTTCCCAAAGTCATACCTGTAGAGAATCACAGAGCCAGGATTCAAGGGGTGTCTAATTCCGGGCCTATATGCCTTGTCGCTATCTAACCGTGTCTCTCTATTGATAGAGCTTTCAAACAATAAGGCATCCCTAAAAAGCACACAAAGATCAATTACATTACAGAACAGCCTCTCTGTGCATGGGGAGTAGGACTTTTTTCAAGCACTATAGCTCTTTAATATATTTTGTGTAGTCTTACATGTTAGTAACCACATGCAGTCTTTAGACATCCCATGCTCCTGGATAGGCATAATTAATATGGTCAAAATTGCCTCCTACCAAAAACATTATACAAATTTAAAAACAGCATGGTATTGGAACCAAAACACACATGTAGATCAGTGTTATAGAACAGAAGACACAGAGACAAACCCTCATAAATACAGTTATCTCATACTAGACAAAGGTGTGAAAAACATTCATTGGAGAAAAGATATGTTGCTAGTAAAACTGGAAATCCATATGTATGAAATGAAATTAAATCCCTATCTTTTACCCTGTAAGAAACACAACTCAAATTGGATCAAAGGCTTATTGACATGGGGCTGGTATTGTAGCTCAATGATAGAGCATTTGCCTAGCATGTGAGAGTCACTGGGTTTGATTCTCAGCACTGTATATACATAAAATAAAGATCCATTGATAACTAGAAAATACTTAAAAAAAGACTTATACACTAGTAAAGAGACCCTTGCACCCAGCACCTAATAGAAGAAACTTTAGGCCCGACTCTTCACTGTATAGTCTTAACAACTGATTTCCTTAATAAGACTCCTAAAGTGCAAGTAGTAAAATCAAGAAACAATAAATGGGATGGACTCAAACTATACAGTTTTATCTCAGCAAAGGAAACAATCAGTAACATGAAAAGAACAGAATTGGAAAAAATCATTACCACATGCACCTCAGACACAGCATTAATCTCCAGGATATATAAAGAACTCAAGAATTTAACACCAAAAAACAAACAATCAAATTAATAAAAGTTCTAACAAACTGAACAGACATTTCACTTAGTCTTCTATTTTCAAAACAGAAATGAAGATTGAGAAAGCAAAAATTTTTTTAGAAAAGTCTTTTAATGTATCTACTACATTTTAACATATGTATAGTTATGAACCATCAATTTCACATGTGTGTGAAATGAATTCATGTGTACACCAAAAACAATGTTTTAAATTTATCTTTTAAATCTCCAAAATGGAAAGACAATGCTAATCTTCATCAGCAATATAATGTAGCTTTAAACATGGTACATCTATGCAGTATAACAGAATATGCAATTTAAGAGAAGAATGACCACCTCATCTTTGGGAATGTTACAAATGCAGCTTTAAAGTAAGATGACTCAAAAAAGAAGACCTATTAATGTATCATTTCAAATCAGATGAAGTTATTGCACAAGAAAAGCAATCAGAAACAACACAAAAAAAACACATTTCCCTGGAAGGAGGAGGAGGGGTATCCACTGGGAATTCAATATAATGTTCCTCTAAACTGGAAGCAACATAGGTGTTGTGCACATGGTAGTTCTCTGAGGATAAAAATATCATGGAACTCAAAACTTAAAAGGCATTTCATTACATATCCTGCCATTTCAGAGTGAAACACTTTCTTCAGCACTGCATATAAACAAAATAAATATTCACTGACAACTAATAAATATTTAAAAAAAGAGTTAGACACTAGGAAATAGATCCTTCATTTGGAACCTAATATAAGAAAAAGTAGGCCCAACTCTTCACCATGTTGCTTAGGAACTGACTTCCTTAATAAGACTCCTAAAATGCAAGAAGTGAAATCAAGAATCAATAAATGGGGTTACTTGTTTATAGGTTACTTCAAGTCAAGTAACTTTTAACAAATAAAATAAATAAGCCACAGATTGATAATGTTTGTAAGATATGTAACTGACGTACAAGCCAGAAGAACTAAAACTGATAAGAGTGTTGTTACAGAACCCATTTTTAGAATCAACAATAAGCCCCTTCTTTCCATATCCAAGAGGAACATGTTTGTTCAGAAGCATATAATTAAATGACCATCCCATCTTCCTAGAAATGTTTATTGAGTTTCCAGCTGTCAAAAGCTTCCTGTTTTATTCACACTTATTTTCCAATTATCTTTTATTGTTTTTTCCTACAACCAACACTGGTTCTATTTGAGGCTAGGTTCTGGTTTGTGTTACATTTTTTGTATTATTTTGTAAACTGATATTATCAATTTCTTTCACATTCAATGTCACATTCAATTCACACGTGATTCCTCCAAAATATATGCCAGTTTTCCCAATCCTACTTGAATTTCACACATTAAACTCCCTGTTTAGTCCCCTCAAACATGAAATATCAAAATCTCAAAGTTTCCTTTGAAACAGTTTTCAACCTTCTCTCCCTAAAACTTACTCAACTGATAAATAAATTTAATTATTACTAATTCACCCTTGTTACACATGTACTCAACTCTACCTGTAATTTATAGTAGTAGAACCTCTAGAACATATCTCAATTATTTTTGTTTTAGTCTAACTGCACCCATATTCGTCTTTGGGGTAACTGTGACTTCCTTCAAGCACCTCCTTACTGCAAAACCAAACCTCACTCTAAACCATTTCCTCTAAAAAAAAAAAAAAGAATAAGCATTATACCAATCTGTCCCACTATTGATCAACACTTTGCTCATTTCCTTCTGCTCTTCAAACAAATTCTGAATTTGTTAGCTTTCTCATATCACATTAATGATGTGGTCCTTTCAAATACAGTTTCTTTTGAGTAAAAGAGAATACTGACAAACCAATGAATCTATGTTCTAGACTCAAGCAAGCAACATATCTATAAACTCTACTGAATGATGATTTGGTATGTATTGAAAAGTGGATTCTGGTTTCAATTCTAAAACTTCATTATTTAACCTTCCATATCAACAAACCTCATTTGTATTGATACATATGAATACATACACATAACTTGCTATGCTATATTGAAAGGAAAGTTCCCTTCTTGTACTGGTGAGTTGGTGGGTTTCAAGTAACCACAAGATTCTGCAGTCAAGCTCCTCTTGATTCTAGCAGACATCAGATGCTCACAGCCAGTTTTCTTTTGCAGAGTTTGAGTGTTCTAAATCCAAACATTGATTCTTAACTCCAAAAACTCCACAGAAGTTTGCTGTTGGACGGTGTGTAGCTAGGGATACACACACACACACACACACACACACACACTCCTTGGGTCACCACTGTTGGTCCACATTTATGCTAATCAAGGTTTGGAAAATATAGCAACTGCTATTGGTCCAAATATATGCTAATGAAGGTTTGGAAATGTACACGTTATTGGTTAGCACTTGAGTCTGAAATATTGGCTTTTCCCTCATTTCCATTTTCCCTTAGGGGACATGGAGGCAGAACAGGTCAGTGTCCTGGACTCCCCTGGGCCCTGGCCTGCACCTGCATGATGGGCTGGACTGCATGGTCCACCCCCCCTTTCTATGTCAGTCCACCCAGAACCTCCCCTGGAAGAAATCTAAGAAATAAACCAGACCCAGAAAGCAAGGATTGAATGTTTTCACTAATATGAAGGATGTTGTATGGCAAGGGGCTCCAAACCATACTTTTCAACTGCTTGCTTCATGGATCTGTCCCTCTGGCATATGGTCTCCAGAAGCTCCAACCATTTTAGGCCATCCTAGACTCCATTATCTGACTCAAAGAAAAAATACAGTATCACCTATGAAACTTTCTTTAGAAATTTTTAGAAATTTCATCAAATTAAATATGGAATCTTTTTTTGTTATCATTCCTGAAGTATCCTATCTACATAGACCAGCTTCTGCAGGAGGTATCCTGAAACCACTGACATGGACCCTTCAGATTCCACCCCCATCACACCACCCTAGGCCTTCACCACTGCTGAAGTTTCTCTAGCCCTGTAGGGACAGGGCCACTAGTGAACCCAGCTCAGTAACTGAAACTTGACAAGTGGCAGGTCCCAGCAACAACCAGCAGTGGGCCTTAATGGTCACATCACAGAACCGTTTTTTAAAAACTCCTGGATGAATTTCCAAATAGAATTCTATTCCTGTCCTGAGAAGCTCTTCAAAAAGAGGGCTGGGAAGAGATGAGATTGCATTTCCAGGTTGGGGTTACCTGTCTCAGGAAGGTTTTTCCCACTTGAACAAATGGATATCATAAAAAAGAAAAGAAATAGTTTATAAAATTATTCTATAGTGAAATACCTCCCTCTCTCCCTTGCCAGCCAATTAACATTATCAAGTATCCCTGCTCCTTTCCTAAAGTTCATTATTAATCTCTGTTCTCTTCCTGTGGTGGTCTATAAACATTAAACAATGCAATTCAAATACAATGAAAATTAATTAAAAACTGAAAGTGTATATCTTGCAAAAATCACATTTTCATTATCTCAATAAAATTGTGTTTGTGTACTACTCTAGTTACACACAAATCTGCTGTGAAGTGAGAATGCTTGAGCAGTTAATAAATAAATAAAGAAATATTGATGAAAAATTTATTTTTGTGCTGGGGTTGTGGCTCAGTCATAGAGCACCTGCCAGCATGCATGAGGCACTGCATTTGATCCTCAGCATCCCATATAAATAAATAAAGAAAATAAAGGTGTTGTGTCCATCTACAACTAAAAGTATTTTTTAAAAATTAAACATATTCTTAAAATTTAACGAAATCAATATTTAAGGTAACCCTTTGGGAAAATTGGTCCATTCTATATATATTTTAATAAAAATGGTAATTTTCAGGATTCTTTTAAAAAACTCAAATTGTAATAAAGAATATAGTTTCACATAATGATAAAATGTTGTCAGAAGAATTCTATGCAAAAAGTGACATTTTAAAATATATGTAAGAATTAGGATGCATTATTCTATATGCTACCTTGTTATAAATAACAAAATAAACTCCTCTCTTATATTTAATGATTTGGAAACTTTCTATTAGCACCCCCATACCACTTTGCTTCCTCCACCAGGAGCATTTTGCATGAAGTTTTATTCTATTTTTGAACAATTTAAGTATCTCTTTCCTGTTGTGAGCATCTTTTGATGATGAGAACCTCCTACATGTGCCTTTGTTATATATGGCAGGAGGCACAGTATCATTTAAAATAAAACTTGACTTGACTCACATTTTAAGGGCCAGAAACAGGTTCCCAGTGCAGTCTTTGGTGCTATATTGAGGAGCTTAATCTTTATTGTAACAGTTAGAAAATCATGCAGATTTTTAATCATAGAATTACATTATTAGGATTATGTCATGACAAGTACACTAACTTGGACCTGTCTCTATGCTCACTTCTAGTCATTGCTGCAACATAGATTTGAACAAGTATAATGGGAAGAGTATGCCTCAATAGGTTCTTTGTACTGGGATTTTTAAAATATTTTTTAATGAGCAGTATTTACTTTGGGATTCAAGACCATATTTGAAGTTTAAGAAACAATTATTTATGCTTGTAATTTAGATGTTGGTATGTTGTTTCTCTCAATACTTTCTTGATACAAAGGCAAATCTGATGTTTAATAGCATGAGGAAAGTAACTGGAAAAATGAAAAAAGCTAATTATGATACTAGGTAGCTGCTTTCCTCCTCCTCCATTACTATTCAAGTTGGTCATAAAAGTTAAACAAAATATTATGAAGAAGGTTGAAGCAGGAGAACCACAAGTTCAAAGCCATCCTTATGCAACTTAGTGACACTTTGATTCAAAAAAAAATTGAAAAGTGGTTGGGGATGTCACTCAGTAGCTAAATGTCCCTAGGTTCAATCCCTTGTAACAAAGCAAAAAAAAAGAAACTCCCAAATAACTTAGTGGTATACTCCAAGGAACAATACAAAAGAAATTGACAAATATCACAGTAGAAATTAGTGATTAAAAACCAGAAAAAAAACAAACAATGTAAATGAAATTGAAATTATTTTGTAAAAATTGACAAAGTTTTGGCAAAATCTACAAAAGAAAGGGCATAAATAAATGAAATTAAAAGGGGAAAGGGAGACTTTACAACCAATACTACAGACATAAAAAAGAACCAGAAGATACTTCTATGAATATTATACACAAACTAACTAGAACACCAAGAAGAAATTGATAAATGTCCTAATACATATAATCTAACAGAATTCAGTTTATAAATAAATAAAATAATGAGTAGGTCAATAATCAATGAGGAAATTGCTTCAGTTATAGATATTGTCCCATCAAAAAAGCCCAAGGTATTACTGCCATTGCTCACATCTACTAAACACTCTAGGAAGAAATAATTTTAATGATTGCAAACTCTTTCAATAACTGAAGAAAAAGACAGATTTCAAAATTCATTTGAAGAAGCCAGAATTACCCTGATGCCAAAGACAATGTCAAAACCAGAAATACAAATTAAAGTTCAATATCCCTCCCAAACACAGACAAAAATGTTTTAACAAGATATTAGCAAACCAAATTAGACACCATATTAATGGAATCATTCTTCATGATCATGTGGGATTTTCCCCAGGGATATGAGAAGAGATCAACATATGCAAATCAAAAAAATATAATATATCAGGTTAAAAGTATGACTGGCAAACCTGTGCAATCACATCTTGATAAACACAGAAAAAGCATTAAACAAGATTCAACATCATTGTTTTAGAAAAGTTCATATAATAAGTGTAAAAGAAAAGCATCTTCACATGATAAAAGCCATACATGAAAAATCCACATCAAACATCAAATTTTAAGTTGAGGGGATTGAAGTTTTCTAAGGTTAAAAACAAAATAAAATATATCCATTCTCACCACTTCTATTTAGTTACAATAAATCTGAGTCAAGTAACAATTCAAGAGAAAGAAATAAAGGAGACCTACCTCAAAAAGGAAGGAAGAAGACAAATCGTCCCTTGGTGGAAAATGTCATCTTTTATAGACAAAACACAAATCTTTACCAACAAAACAGATAGAAATATTAAATGAACTTAGTAAAGCTGTAGAATATAAAAATTGATAGCATTTCTCTATCCTAAAAAGTATCAGAAAAAATTAAAAAATAACCCAACTTAGAATACCAAAATAATAGTAATAGTCATTAGCAATAAAATTAATCAAAGTGGTGAAATGTCTGTGCACTGAAAAGTTTGAAACATTTAGAAAGTAGTTATAAGAAGATACAAAAAATGGAAAAACATCCTGTGGGCAAGAATTATAAGAACTGTTAATATTTATAAAGAGCTACACTTCATAAAGTGCTCTAAAGAGTCAATGCAGGGGCTGGGGTTGTGGCTCAGTGGTTAGGGTGCTTGCCTAGCACCTGTAAGGCACTGAGTTCAATCCTTTGCACCACACATTCAAAAATAAACAAAGTAAAGGTATTGTATTCATCTACAATTAAAAATACTTTAAAAAAGAGTCAATGCAATTTCTGACAAAATTCAAATGACAATTTTTAGATAAACAGAAAATTCAATCTTAAAATGTATATGAAACGCGAGCACAAGTAACCTACATTGTCTTGAACAAAAAGAACAAAGCTGTAGGCATCATACTGCCTGACTTCAAAATGAACTGCAGTGATATAGTAACCCAGAACAGCATGGTACTTGCCTAAAAACAGATACAAACACAAATGGAACAGAAAGCCCAGAAATACATCCAGTTATTTACTGTCATTTGATTTTTAGTAAAAGTACCAAAAATACAATAGGGAAAGAACAGTCTCTTCAATAAATGGTGTTGGGATAATTAGATAGCAACATAGAGACTGAGAGAATGAATTTAGGCCCTGTCTTTCAAAATATACCAAAAGATTTCACGATAATTTAGAATTTTAAATAAAATATATGAAACTACTGAAAGATAACACAGTGGAAATTTTCCATGATGCTGGTTTCGGCAATAACTTTTTGCCAAGACCTAGAATTATGATACTACTAGAAGAAAACATAGGGGAAACACTTCACGACATTGAAGTCACTAAGTTATGTGCATGGAAGCAGATGTAAAAGTAGTTAAATGAGATTATATAAAATTAATAAGCTTCTGCTCTGGAATGAAAATAACTAACAGAGTAAAGGGAAACCCTATAAAATAGAAAAAAATGTCGGAAGAAAATATGTCTGATAAGGTGCTAATAAATAAAGTATATAAGAAAATCTAATAACTCAATTTTATAAAAACAAATTATTTAAAATAGGGCAAAGAATTTGAATAGATGCTTCTCCAAAGAAGGAATAAAAATGTAAAATTTTCTGTGAAAAAAATGATCAATATCCCTAATCATAAAAGTAATGACATTAAAAACTACAAGACATCTCCTTATCCAATTAAAAACACTATTATAAAAAAGATAAAAGATAACAATTTTCAGAGAGGAAATGGAAAAAAAGTGAACTCTTACATGCTATTGATTGGGATGTAAGTACAGCCATATGAAAAACACTATGGAGACTCCTTGTAAAATTAATAACAAAGAATCTATATGATCATATATGATCCAGCAATACTCCATGGAATGAATGAATCAATCTACCTACCTACCTATCTACCTAGTGCTCATGTATTTTAAAGAGATAATGTGTATTTCCATGTTTACTGTAGCATAATGCAAAATACTCAAAACTGGGACAAAATCAAATTATCCACCAATTGAAAAATGAATTAAGAAAACATATACAGAATATATGGTACATATACAGAATATATTTCTACTTAACTTTTTTGTTTGTTTTTAGACAAGTCTTGTCATTTATAACAACCTGGATGGATCAGGAAGCCATTTCTGACATGAAGCAAGGCTTGCAAAGAAAGACATATTTATAATCTTATTTACATGTAAAAACTAAAAAATGGAATTTAGAAGAAGAGAATGGAATGGTAGTTCCCAAGGCCTGGGAATACAGAGTGGAAAAATTAGTTAGTTGTTGGTGAAAGGACACAAATTTTTAACTATACAGGATGAATAATTTGAAGAGGCAGGTATATTCTACAACATGGTAACTAAATAAAATGTATTAAAGTCTTAGAAATTGCTATCATCAGATTTTCCTGAAAATTGGGCTTTGTTAACTCCATGGTTCATTTGCCTCTTTTATACAATTAATGTATTCATTGTGTTACAGACCATCTTCTTTACCAGATTATAAACCCCAGATGATAGTGATAATTTTAATTTTCCCCCCACTTTTGTATTCACAAAGACTAGAACAGTAAATGACACAGAACAGGTACTCCTAAATGTTAGGTGGAATGAAGAATGAAGGTAGAAATCAATGAAAAGTCTGTCTAGGAAGAGAAAGAACCCAATGGGGGAAGAGATTAGCATAATTCAGGATTTTGTATCTGAAGAAGATCATACAGAAACTCATTGTATTTTTAAAAGTTCTTTGATTATTTCATTTCACCTTCTGAGCCTTATCTTTCACTTTTGTAAAAATAAGGGAATTGTGCTGTTTTGTAAGCTCTCTTTTAGTACTATATATCATTTCTCAATTCTTTGTTCTACCACCATGCAGTTATTATTCTGCATTTGGTGAAATGATTCTCCACTGGAAATAAATGGTTTTAAAACACTCAAATATTTTTTAGGGCATTGCAGTAAAATTAGAAGATATTTATGTAATTAAGTGTATCTAAAACAGCAGCAGTAAATGCCTAGAACATGTGGAGTCTTTCACAATTGGTAGTGAATTGCTAATGTTACTGCCTGAACATGAGTCAAGTACCTTCAAGCAGTGTTTGATGCTAATTTGAAAATGAAGATTCAATTCAGTGGTAGATCCCATCCATACAAAATAGATTTGCAGTAAGGTTTTCCTAAAAGATAGAGAAGAAATAAGAGGAAAAATGTAAGCTTGCTTCCATTTTGATAACTCATTTAATTTCCTGAAGGAGAGAGAATTAAATAGGAAGTTAATTTCATACACTGATTTATACTCAGGCAGGAAGACTCAACTCTTGTTGACAGGAAGAGAAAAAAATCGTCAGACCAACTTATTTTTTCTTTCTGCCAGAATAATGGAGTTTTCAGAAAAATGCTAGCATTTTGTTGTCTTTGTTTGCATATGGAATACTTTGGAAAAGACTTAGGCATAGGGAAAAAGCAGGAAATTTTCAGTATGAGCTTTACTGCAATATGACATTAGTGCTAATAACAAATTAAGCACTGTATTGAAGTGACAAAATACCCTATTGATTCAGAAGATAATTGGATAATTATTAGGAGATGAAGTCTAATTAAAACCATCATTCACGAATTTCATTCACACATTTAGTTTTAACTAACGTCAACTAGTAAAAGTTTTTCTTCATGGGCTAAATTAACATTTCTATGATAAATTCAGTGATTTTCTTTGACTTGATTTACATAGTAATGATTAGTTTAAAAACTCTCAAGTATAAAGTTGAGCTACTCTCTTATTTGTGTAATATTTTTATATCTAATGAATGGAGAGATCAATACCTTCCCTTTGGGCTCCATAGATCTGTTGATAAAAATCAAGGTACTGGCATAAATTGAGACTATATAAAAAGTATTAGGACTAGATATACTATTCATATGCCAAACATAAAAGCAGACATTTTATAAAGCTATCCTAGACTTTTATTGATATTACTGTATTGCCCACAATCACCTCTCAAACAATAGTAGCTTTTGAGTTTGTTTTGTTTTAAACAATGTTACTTTTTTTCTTTGTTTTCAGTGCTAGGAATCAAACTCTGGACTCAGGCAAGTTTAGTAGGAACACCTTACTGGGCAATATCCCCAGCCTCAATTTAACTAAAATATTGTGACCAAAGAATAGCATTATATATGATGGGATTATTCACTAAGTAGAGAAAAAATAATGCTTAACAAATACCTGATGAATGGTAATTTACTATATATATTTTTTCCTTCATTCATTCATCCACTCAGTCATTAACATGCCATTTTTACTGTCTATTTTTTTTGTTAACTTTTGTTTAGTACTCCAATTAAATGTGTACTATTCTGTTTAATTCTGTCTTCTCCATCTCTCCACCATACTCCCCAACCCATGTACATTAATTCATACTTAAGTGGTATTTAAATTTAAGATAAAACTTACTACTGACACCAAAAATGTTTTAATTACCTTTTGGCTAGAAACAGCATTTCCATTTTGGCTTTTTTATTATTTTAAGTTTGCAATCATTCTAAAAATATACATTTTACTTTTTAAAATATATTTTTAAAAATCTATAAAATGTGTCTTAGAACCCAATAACTGTAGGATTGCTTTTTTTTCTACTTTTTCTATTGGTTTTCCAATAAGTTTATATCCTCCATGTCTTGGTTCTGTGTGTTGTGTATGTACATGTCTGTGTGAGTGTGCATGTGAATACAGAAGCATGTGAGTGCTAAGTATAGGAATCATTGCACACACAGCTAGTTCACAATTTTCCTTAAAAACATATATATTTTATTATGCCATTGTGACTTGGAGTTTTAGGATTTGAAAATACAACACTCCAATTTCAAAGGATGAAAATATTACAATCTTAATTACAGCTTCTGTAAGGGCCTATCAATTTCTGACTGTCCACTTTCTTTAGCTTATAGCCATTTGGGTCTCAATCAACAGCTTAGCAATGATTTTTTTAAAATTTAGCTGCCGAAAGTAAAGTGCTTTAAGTTTATAAATACCTTTCTCCAGAGTCAACATGTGTCCCTAAGTGAAAAGCAGCTCCACGATGGCTCACCTCCCTAAGCCTTCCTCCAACCTTGGTATTTTTCTTAAACTACTTTTATAGGAGCAGGGGTTGTGGCTCAGTGGTAGAGTGCTTGCCTTGCACCTGTGAGGCACTGGGTTCGATTCTCAGCACCACATATAAATGAATGGATAAAAATAATGGCCCATCAACAACTAAGAATATATTTTAAAAATTTGTTTGTTCTCTCCCTTCAAAAATCAAGTTTTCACATTTTTACTACTTTTAAAGTTTCTTTTTTCCTTAGTTTAAATTTTGTTCTTGGTATAAAGTATGTTCTAGAACTCTCCTTTCTCTTTAATGAATGAATGTAAGAGTGTGTGTGTATACCATCATAGGTAAATTTTCAAAGATTTAGAGAAAAACTGAAAAGGCAGAACAAAATTTCACTCCAACAGTGAGAAACATGACTGCCATCTTCTTTCATCTATTGACTTTCCAATTCCAATATACCTGCATAATCTTTTGATTTATTTTTAAATTGTGTTAGCTTACCAATATAGCATTATCCTTTTTACTACTGTATTCAACTTAAATAGCAGATTGTTAGCATTCAGAAACAAGTGTAAAAATCATACATTTTTATTTTAACATTTAATTTTAAAACATTCTTCATTCCTGACACATTTGCTTCAGTATATGTCAAATAGCAAAATACAGAAAGGCAAATTTAATGTCAGCATGATTGGACATCAGGAGAAAAATTTTGCTCAACTAAGATTTGAAATGTTTACATCTACACACAATTCACACTGTATTAATAAGCATAGTCATAAATGTTAATATTGTATTTATAGAATTCAAAATTAAAAAGCTATAAAATATTTTCCATGATATCCAGGGCAAAATAAAACCTCCTACATTAAGGATATTTTGGTATTGGCAGGCATTTAATTAAAATCATTTATCATCTTTTGAGCAATGAGAAGAAAATCTGTATTATGAAATCACTAAACAGAAGAATGCTCAAGTAGGTCTAAAAAGATTAAAAAAAAAACTAGTATGTGAGATAGAAGGCACATTGCCTGATGAAGAGAACAATTCCATAAGTCTTAAAATCCTAAATTTGCATGTTCTCCCAAAAAGTTTTAAAGTATGTGAACACATTAAATTATAGACTTATAAGCAGCATATTTAAACCTAATGACAAAGATGGAGATTCTATTAGTGCTGGTTCAACAATTAATAAAAAATTTACACAGAAATTCAACATTTCATAGATAATCTTTATGAAATCATCAGAGAACTTGTACTAATAGACATTTACAGAACAAAATCCCCAATGTATCATTATTGATATCATACAAAGTATGTTTTCAGTAATAATGGGGCTGGGGTAAACAGCTGAATGGTACAGGACTCACATTGCATACTTAAAGCACTGCATCCATTCCTGGGCAACATGTATACACACACACACACACACACACACACACACACACATACACACACACACACACGAAAAAGAGAGAAAATGTATAACATCCCTAATAGTTGGCAATAAAAGAGCATAAATCTCAGTAATCCATGAATCAAAGATACAAATAAAAATTTTTAAAAACTTAAGACTATATTGAAGATATAAGTAAAATCTACAGAGTGCATTTATATAAGGTTGACAGGAACATGTGTAGTATTAAATGTTTCTATTTGAAATAAATAGTTTTAAAATAATTAACCTGAGCATTCACATTAAAAAAATAAAATTTTCAATCTATGGCACAATATAACAAATAGGAAACTCAGAATCAGTAAAACAGATAAAAGAAAATGAGTAAAGAAAATTCAATACAAACCTGGATATTAAAAGAAAACATATAATTGATAAATTCCTAATCATACTGATTTAAGAGGAGAGTAAAACTTTTCAATTATCAGGAATTAAAGAAGAGGCACCGTGAATGACCCATACATATTACCAGGAAAATGATATAATACAATGTAACTCTTGATCTTAAAATTTGACAGTTTATGTAAAACAGACAATTCCTGGAAACAGATTTTCTATTAGTCATTTAAAATGAAAAGGAAACTTGAACTAGAAACCCTTCTTCCTCAGTCTCCTAATAACTGGGATTACAGATATGTACCAGCATGTATTGCCTGTGTCTAATTTTTAAACCAATTTCTTATATTGAATAAATAATGTGTGAAATAATATATGTAAAGAAATTTTAATCTCATTTGTATTAATGTATATGAATAAGTACACACACCTTCCTAAAAAAGATCCCTGTGGTGAAAGAAGATTTTCCTGCTTGTAGTGGTGGGTAGGTTCCTCTTAAGTGGCAAGCCTCTGCAGCCAAGCAGCTATTGATAGCAGACTCTGCTCACCCAACTTCCAGTAGACTGCAGAAGCTCACCACCAACCTATTTTTGCAAGTTTCCAGGGTTCCAAATCCCAAGGAAGAAGTCTAGCCTGCAAGAAACCACAGCACCTTGCGCTGATGCATGCAGCTAATGCTATGTATACTTCTTGGGTCAATTCCATTGGTTCACTTTTATGCTAATAAGTGTTTGGAAAAAGTGTCCACACTATTGGTCCAAATTTATAAAAGGTCTCTGCCAGCATGCCCCCAGCGGAAACTGGAGGTGAGGGTGGGGCACCTGAGCTAACCAATAGTGTGTGTTCATTCCCAAACCACAATTAGCACAGAAGCTTTAGCCTCAGGAACATAGGAGCAGCCACAGGAGCAGGAGCCAAGGTCTACCTTGTCTTGCTGCTACCACTGGAGCCTCAGAAGCCGCCACAGCCATCAGCGTTGGAGCTGCCAAAGTATTTACAGGATCTTGGGACCATGGTCTTTGTAAATTTACAGGAAGCCAAATGTGAGAGCGCTGTTGTAACAGCACAATGGAATAACCAGGAGGAATAGAAACAGATGTATTAATACAGGTATACAATTTACAATTAAAGCATAAAATTTCCTCATCAAAAGTAACATTTCCAATTAATAACAGGTATGGCATGGGCACACATGTGGTTATATTATATTTTTTAAATACAGTAAAATTATAAGAAGCAGCTGATTGACTAGTCCCAGAGAAAGAGCCATTAGACAAAGTTACAGGTTTAGTTGCAGCAGCAATTTTCCATTAATGTGTTTGTAAATGATGAGGGTACTGCACTGAAGCCAAGCTTGGATCAGCAATTCTGCCATCACCCCAGGCCATCAATTTGTCGTTCCGAATGGTTTCATTCCATCTCTCTTTCGGCGGGATTCTGTATGTAGAAGATAAATCACAAGCAGTAATATTTCATTCTGAACAATTTTTTAAGAACATCCCGTAAGGACCCCACATGATAATATTCTGAAATATCTTCCCAAATTTGCCTAAACATTTCTGCCATATGAAAGGGGAGTATCTCAAGTCCTGATAAGTAAAATTGGGGCACTCAGGGAACATAGGGTATTTTTGTTCAGTTATATTATCCCAGGTCATATTGACAGACCATGCAGACAACCATTGTAAACGGGTTCGAGAACTATTACTCCAATTTCCAACTAGTATCCAATGTTGCCAATCTAATTGCAAGCAAGGAGGAACACCCAAGTATATAGGTTTACTGTTATTATTTTTATAAGTAAAATTAAATGGTGTTCCATCATTAATATTTATATATGTTAAATTGTTCCAAGGGGGAGATAAAAGAGCAGGAGAAGTATATAAGGTAATATCCATGTCACCCCAAGTAAAGGTTCCAGCAAAGGTGGATTGGGAATATAGGCCCAATAGTGAGTATTATTATTTTGTACCTCAGAAGCAGAAGACACTGTCAATAATGCACACATAGCCAGAAATAAATTTTCTGGGGTGCAATTCTTCCCTGTTCATTGTAGCACCTTCTGCCCTTCCCCACTCAGCTTTTTAATTTGACCCCACGTAGGTAAGGGAGAGAAATTAAGACGTTGACGACGTCGGGTCCCAAGATGAAGACGCGCCATTGCTGCCACCGAAACATCAAGTTCAGGATCTTGATTCCTCAGCTGGGGTAGTGGATAGGGTGCCCCCCCTTGGTGCCGTTCTGATTGTGACGGGTCTGGATCCACCGCCCTGGGAGCCACTGCCGGTGTTCATTTTTTGTTGAAACATAAGCATAGCCCTTTCCTCCTTTTTAATTTTTTTTTAATTTGTGTTTTAAGTGTAGCATGTACACGTTTTACTAAAGCTTGTCCTTGTGGATTATATTTTATTCCAGTTAGATGAACAATATCATATAATTTGCAAAAATCTTTAAAATTTTTACTAGTATAAGCTGGACCATTATCAGTTTTAATCATAGCAGGAATTCCCATAATAGCAAATGTTTTCACTAAGTGTTGAATAACATGACGGGTGGTTTCTCCAATTTGAGCCGTAGCCCACAAAAATTTAGAGTATGTGTCAATAGTAACATGAACACAAGAATAACGTCCAAACAAGGGAACATGTGTAACATCCATTTGTCATAATTCATTAGGTTGAATCCCTCTAGGATTTACTCCAGAAAGTACAATCCTAAGATGTAAAGGTCGACAAACTGGGCAATTTTTAATAATTTGTTTTGCTTGTTTATATGGAATCTTATATTTAATGTGTAAATGTCCGGCATTAGAATGAAACAGATTATGTTCTTCTTGAGGAGTTTTGAACATCACTAATTTGTCTACCTGAGCATTACCATATGTCAAAAATCCTGGTAATTTAGAGTGTGATCTAATATGATCTATAAATATGCGAGCATTACGAGCTTGTAAAAGTTTTTGTAAAGTATGAAAAAGATTTTGTAGAGTAGGTTTATTAGAATAGGCTACTGCAGTAAATATATTTTTAACTACTCCCATCGTGTATGCAGAGTCAGTAAGAATGTTAATGTCTTGATTATCAAAATCATTTAAAACTTGAATGACTGCAAATAATTCATTTTGTTGAACAGATTGATAGTTTGTTATTTGAACCCAATATTGATTCTCTGTCCAATAAGCACTTTTAGTTTTTGATCCATCAGTAAACACAGTAACAACATTGTCTAAAGGATATTCACTAATAATATTATTGATTACAAATTGTTGACGTTTTAACATGTCCCATAATTTGCCCTTGGGGAAATGATAGGAAATACTTCCGGTATATTCAGCCAACGCTATTTGTAGCATTTCAGTCATTTGTACCAAGTAAGTCCATTGGTCTTTAGGTAATGGGGTAATTATGTGAGAAATGTCATTGCCCGTCAAAGTTATACTTCTCTGTCTTCCTTGTTCAATTAATAATGCGATCTGGTCAGCATATGGCATAATATTTTTGGAGAATCTATGTTTTGTATGTAGAAAAGTGTTAGAGTCAAACATTTAACTTAACAAAAATAAGAAATATTTTTGATTTCTCTGTTAGATGTAGATTGTTTCTCCTTTTGCTAATGAATGTTTTTTAGCTGAAATATCACTGAGCTGAACAAATAAATCACCTTGAGTACATAAGGAAAAATAAACACATGCTAAATGGATAAACTACATCTTTACTAGATCATCTTTACCTCTAATACTTTAGAAGCTTAGAGATTTAGAGTATTCTTACATTAACTGCAAGAAAAATTAAAGGAGAAATTCCTTTTGAGATCACAACTATGAAGTCATGTGGTTATAAAATTCTGCATTTGTGTGCAAAACATGAATCACATTTACCTTTATTCTCTCTACTTAGTCTTGTCAATCACCTAGCAGGACTTAACAGATACCTTTCAAAGAAACAGAGATTGAGATGTGTTTATATAACTTCAATAACCTCATCACTATAGTAATGAGAGATGTAGTATCCTTTTGCTATGGTTCAAGACAACAGGGAAGGAGAGATCACAAGAAAGAGAAATCAAAATTATTACAACTGAGAAATTACTTCTCATTAAGTTTTACCATGGTGCCACCTTCATTTTTACATAAGCATGGTGGCATAATTCAAGCTCAATAAATCGGAAATCTTAATATTTAAAATTTACCTTGACTTTCATTTATCACCATATTAACAACCAAAAGAATTAGATAAAACACATAGGAAAGGGTAATATTAAATCCACCTTGTTGAGTTGATTTATTGACATATTAACTCATTTTTATATAGAAAAGGGATAGTGCATCTCAGTTTGCTTACAAGCTAGGAGATCACTTAAAATTTTGCATTTCCTAACTGCAAACAGAATATAGCACTTACAACAGGTTATAAATAAACTGGTTTTCAAGCATAGAGTTAGCCCCAACGATAATACACTATTTAAAAAGACCTAAGGCAATGAATTCCATTTCCAATGGAAAAAAAGAACTGTGCAAACAAGCTTAAAACTACTTTTTTTTGCCAGTGTTATAAAATGTAGCTTTTAATAAAACTTTGACCCAAATGCCATTAACTTCAGAAAAAAATTTGGTGGAGAGAAGAATGTTATTTCATTTAGGAAAAATAACCATTATCTTTTTTCCTAATCTTTAATACACACAATTTAAATATATACAGTTGCTTTAACACTTTACATAATTCCTATGTACTGGAGCAAAATTATTGTAATGAGTAGCAAAAGCATTAAGCAATGCTTTTACATAATGAGATTGAGGTCCGTACATTGTCACTGCCTTTTTTAATCTGTTAATATGATCAATATCAATCCCCTCATACCGAGGTGGATGTGCCATTCCATTAACTGGATCAGGCCTGATTATAGGAAAAGCAAAGAAAGGAGTTTCGTCCTCATCGTCAGAAGGTTCTGAGTCCATTTCCTGGACAGCCTTTAAAGAAGCTGCCAAAAAAGGATTGGTGGCCGGAGGGGCAGAGGGCCTGGTTCCCGATAAAGGCTTAGGGTCTATTTTAGCTTCTAATTTATTAAGACATCCCAGAACCTCCTCCATAACAAGTTTGAATTGCTCCGAAATGGAGCGATCATCAATCATCGTTTTTACTTTCGTTTTCTTTTCCGTAGCAGTACCAATTAAATCAGCAGAATTTTGTGAAGAATTATGAGTCAATTGTTGCGTATCTTTTATTACCTCTTCTTTTTCACTAACATCCAGAGGGAGATCTAAAATAGAGGGAGCTAACTCCTTTTGTAAGTTGCCAATTAATCTTTCTTCCTCCATAGCTTTAAACATTGTATATAAAATAGACCAGATAGACCAAAACCGAATTGGAATTTTTTCACCTTGCCTCATGGCCTTTTCAACATTGTGACGGACCCGTTTCCAATTATCTACATCCATAGATCCTTCCTCCGGGAACCAGGGATTCCATTCCCTGACCACCTTAAGACACATCTCTATATCAGAATGGGAAATGTTAATACCATAGACAGCAAGTGAATGCCTAAGAATACGTAGAAAAGGAGAAGATGAAGATTGTCCCATCACCCTGTAATATAAAGAAAAATAACTTACCCTTCCTGACAATCCAACAGGGTCCCTGTTCGGGCGCCAATTGTGAACGTCTAGAGCATTCGGGTCCCTGGGTAAGGGTCACGAAATAACCGGGACACAGGGGATGCAGAGCCAAGGCAGCAATCGCAACTGCATGCTGAAGTTTATTTGCAAGTTCCTTTTATACACTTCTTCTAACAAAGCAAGCAATTCTTCAATAACACTTTACCCACATTGTCCAAATATCATGCCTCAGCGCATACACAGAGCTAGATTCAAATTGTTCCTGTTTGTTTGATAAGTACCCTCCTAAAGTTCTTTGTAGACATTATCTACTCCTCTGAGGATGCATTTGTTTCTTCAGAATGTACTGTTCCCAGGATAAGTATGTAGGAAGCTTCTTCCTCTTGGCCAAACCATGCAGAACTTGTGACTTGCGATAAGGGGAAGAGAACTTTTCCTCCTCCTAGCTGAGGTTTGCCTCAGCTGACCTAAATCACAGCCACAGCTCTCGCAAAATGTCAGGCCTGAGGGAGCTAAACTCTGCACACTTAAACCCCAACATTCTTCCAAATGAATTTTAAGACTATTTTATCTAGTTCTATGAAGAATGTCATTGACATTTTGATGGGGATTTCACTGAAACTATATATTGATATTGGTAATATGGCCATTTTAAGAGTATTATTCTTCCTATCCACGAACATGGGAGGCTTTCCATAGTCTTCTGTCATTATAATTTCTTCAGTTTTATATAATCTTCATTTTAGAGGTTTTTACCTCTTTGATTGTATTTATTCCTTTTTTGTTTATTTTTGTTTTAGGTGATATGAATGGGATTCTTTTCCTGGTTTCTTTCTCAGCAGAGTCATTATTGGTATATAGGAAAGCTCTTGATTTGCATATGTTGATTTTGTAATCTTCTACTTTGCTGAATTTGTTTATTAGATCTAGCAATCTTCTGGTGGAGCCTTTTGGATCTTCTAAGTATAGGATATATCATCTGTAAACAGTGATGACTTAATGTTGTTTTTATTATTTTTATCCCTTTTATTTTTTCCCTGCCTAATTCTTAGCTAGAATCTCTAGTACTATATGGAATAGGAGTGGTAAGAGTGACACTCTGTTGTTTCAGATTTACTTTCAAGTAAATACCCATTTACTATGATGTTGGCTTTGGCTTTCTCATAAACGGCCTTTATTATGTTAAGACAAGTTTCTTTAATTCCTAGTTTCCACAGTGTTACTATCATGAATGACTGCTGGAGTTTTTCAATGACTTTCTCTTCATCTACTGAGATGATTAAGGTTTTCTTTTTCCCCTCAATTCAGGGGTGAATTCCATTTATTGATTCATATATGTTAAACCATTCTTGAAACCTAGAAATAAAACTGACTTGCTCATGATATACAATCTTCTTAATACATTATTGAATATGATTTGCTAATAATTCATTAAAGATTTTTGCATCTGAGTTTATCAGGATTACTGGTCTGTAGTTTTCTTTTCTTGATTTTAATTTGTTTAGATTTTCTAGCACAATGGGCAAGAAAAATAGAACACATATATTTAGTGTTTTCTTAGTTAGAAGTACAAATAAAGCTATTATATACTTATTTTGTTGGCACTGACTATTTTTCAACCTTCAGTTCCATCTAAAATATGGCTATGTCTGAGAAATGTCTTTGAGAATCAGTTGATGCACACTGATGCACAGACATATGCCTACCTCTTATTCTAAAGCAATAAAAACAGCAAATGGTGCAAACAAAGTAGTATCAGTGTTGAGGACTTCACCAACCTGCCCTCTGAGAACTTTACTCTGAATTTGAACTAGTTCCTGAATTTCAACAAAGAGACATTTGGAACTGAATTCTTTTAATTATCAATCAGGTATGACTAAGTTAATAGTTTTTTCTTCTCATTTTTTAAAAATTAGTTTTCTCACTAGAGAATGAGGTTAATAATCTCTATCCTACTTTTTCACTTAGCTGTATTGTGTAGGATAGTAAACACTAAAGCACTCTATAACATTTTAAAACCCAAATAAGTGCTATTGTAACAAGAATTTAGAGGCTGCCTTTGTTAAAAGTACTGACTCTTTCCTTGGGCCTACAAATGTCCAATGGGTTAAAATGAGATAATAATCTTGGCATATCTGTCCCTTTCACTCTGAGTCACCTTGCATTCCAGGGACATTATGTCTAATCCCTAAATGTCTTGTGATGAGAGGAAATTATCCCTCAGTCAACAGCAGCTTTATTTCAGGAAAGACCCTGTCTGACTGAGATAATGATCAACCAGACCACTCTGATCAAAATGGCTTGAGTATGCATATTTCTGGTCCCCTTATCTATATAATCTGGAAGTCTGGGAGTTCATGTCAGTATCCTGAAGACAGGGAAGAGATGCTTCATCTCACTTGTCATACCAATGTGGTCATATTGATTAAAATTCCTTTATTGGTCTGGGATTGTGGCTCATCAGTAGACCACTCACCTAGCACATGCAAGGCCCTGGGTTCAATCCTCAGCACCACATAAAAATAAATAAACAAAATAAAGATATTGTGTATAACTATAAAATAAATATTCAAAAATTCCTTTATTGTTTATAATCATTCTTTTTTTCTATATTTTTTTGGGGGTTGAGTGGCCAAAACTTGTTTCTTGGTACCTCACAAGTAGGGCCTCTGGTTTTCAACTCCAATAACACTATTATTGTCATTTTATTATTCCAATCCATAATGTAGGCTACTAAATGAGTTAGGAATACAGAAATATTTTTTCTGCATTCAACATTGATGCAGCTTGACTTTTATCACTAAATAATCTATTTTTCTCCCAGAAAGAAAAAGAAAAAAATACCTAGAGACATTCTCTATTCATTATGCTGATATCTCTGTCAAGAACAAGAAATCTGGATTTTCTTTCCTGCTATGTTGTTTTTATCGTATCTTCAAATTTTTGGCAGTCTTTCCCTTAATTCCCAGGCAAAGAAAAGCCACCTCCATGATCTTTCCCATTATTTTCCAACCAATTAGCTGCTACTTCCATTTTCTTTCTAGGCACTGTTTTCTTTTAACATGATGGAAAGCTAATGCATTTGTGCCAAATAGAAGCGGTTTGCACAATGCTGTTTCTCTAAATTGAAACACTTAAAGGCAGAGATGATTGTGAATTTCTGTTTCCTCCATATTCAGCTAGGTTCTAATCCAATGCCCAAAAAAGTATGTGTTCAGGAAACACCAAGTAAGTCATGCATGCCTACTTAGGACTAGGATGAAGAGGTTCATGTGAAGATGTTTATGTTTTGATAGGTATAGTGCTAGAATGGAACTACACACAGCTACCCAGGGGAAGGAGATCTGACCAGACTAATAAGGTAGGTTGTGGCCAGAGAATAAGGTAGGTTGTGTCCTGGCAATGTGTGTGTGTGTGTGTGTGTGTGGTGGGGGGCAGTTGGGGGGGGTAAGGGCATTGCAGCTACAGCTGGGCTCCCAGCTGCAGTGGTATTTTCCAAGAGTACAGCATGTACCCAGTGGTATAGAACAGATGGAAGGGGAAATTGTGTTACCAACTTCAGATCAGAAGATCATCCCACAGGAAACTCAATGTCTGAGAGCTGAATGCTGGGGAGAAAGAAAGACTTTACTGAGTGGTGGAAGAAAAAAGAGGGAGCTTTGCTTACCAGTCAGCAGGAGGTTGGTGAGTTACAGATACAGGACAGAAATAATGAGAGAGATGGATAGGATAATGAAGGGAAGGAGAGGAATAATCAAGTCTTCTCTGGGAATTGGCAGAGAGCTTGCAGGAATCCCTGTGCCACCTTTTCTCAGTCCTTCATGGTTTGTTATTTGTGTTCATCATGGTTGGTAGTTGAGGGAGGAGTGAGAGAGAGACAGACACAGAACCCTGTGCAGTCTGAGTCATGTTAACTTTTTATATTAATTTTAGACAAAACATTTCCAAAATGATCCATGTGTCTAGATGTAGAACTGGGTAGAGTCTGGCAAAAGGTTAAGGTAACAAAGGAGACAGACACAGAATAAAGACTGAGATTTTCAGACTTTTCATCCTATTCCAGTTACTGATTAGACATCTGTAGGCCCAAGTGAAGACTCAGTGGTGTATTCAGCAAAAGTGGCCTTTAGGTCCCTGAAGAGTAGCCCAGGTAATCATTATCATAACCCACTCTTCAAGGTGTGAACTAGGCAAAGCTAGTAGAGACCAATAATGGATGTGACCAGCCATGTGACCTCCCAAATTAGTGCCTTTTAAATCAACTAATAGCAATTGAAGCTAGAGTGTTTATTTAGGGTTTTAATTTAGAAAAAAGTTTTATACATTGTAAACAATTTTTTAGGGGAGAATTTTGAGTCAGAAATGACAATATTTGTTATCTAAGAGGGCACAGATTTATCCAACTTGTGATCTGTTTTTCTAATAGACGTTCATCCAACAAGAAGAATATTAGTAAAAGTAGTTTAGGTTCATTCACAACTACTGGTTCTGAAAAAAAAAAAATATTTGTATTTGTGTCAAATTAGGCAAGAATCAGGCAGCAAGCCAATCATATCTTAATGTCAACATAATATTAAAACAAGGCAATTCATTGCAATCAGTGCTAACACAACTTATTTATAAACTGTTATTATATGCATTAGTATCCTACAATACATTTTATTCCAGGCTGAGACTATAAGTGTTTCATTATATTCTAAAGTGCAAGGCCATTAACCTACAATTTCACATGCCATCTTGCCACTACATGGGATTCTTTTCCATTCAGAACAGAATTTTTAAACTCTTTTAGGTTATTCATCTGCTACTATTTAGTTTCTCTGTGGATCTTAATAGGCTACAATTACAGCTTGTTCAACAGGTGTGACCTGTATTGTAGACAACTGGCTTTTTAAAAAATATCTGGAATGGGTGCTGTATGGGGTCAGGCCTCTTTATTTGTCTCTCCTTCCTGGGTGTTAGTGATTATAGAAGCCAATATGCATTTCCTAGTTCTAAACCCTTGCAGGTCTTGGCAACTCTACAAAGAATACTTAGAACATAGTGAAACAAGTTGTGGGACAGCTCTACCAGCAAGATGACCTCCTATTTTCAAAGCCAGCACATGGCTTAGTGTTGGGAGGTCTTGTTCCGCAAGCTGAGTGTGGATAGTATTTAAGCCTGAGCCTAGAGTTCTGAAGGAACAATCTCCATGTTGGCAGCTTCTCCCAGACAAAGCTCATTAATTGATGCAGTAAACTTAGAGACTGAGTGGAGGGCAGTTGTCACTGGAGAAACTTGGGCTCAAATACCTGGATGAATCAACACTAATCTGCTTCCACTGTTCAGAGAGTGACAGAATCTTCATATAAAGAAGAGGCAACTATTTATAGTTTCTGCTATCAATGTGCCAGAAACTGATGAGTTGAGCGTGTTTAATTATGTCTCTCAATATAGTTTTCTGACGTTGCCAAACTAGGTATTAATACAAAGCTCATTTTATATCCAAAGAAACTGAGGCTCCATTCCCTCTATATTGCATAATGCTGTAGTTGTCTTTTTTACATTATGCAACATTTTCCAAGGGTGAGTTTTCCTTTCTGAGGATTAATTCTATAAATTTTCTTTTCTGGTACTTAGGCCTGTACTCACTGTATTATTAAAGTCTTTTACACAGGAGGAAGTAGGAGGAAGGGGGATGTTTGTGGAATGATAATGACATGATCCTGGACCATTCATATATGTGTGCATGAATTTGGGGCCAGAGAATAAGGTAGGTTGTGTCCTGGCAATGAAGACCCATGGCCCACCCAGCAAGAATATGGCCCTTGATGGAAGCTTCTACACCCTGGGGCAGAGCTGATTGACATTTTGCATAGTAGTCTAGTTTAAAAAATAGGATAGCAAATGTGGCCACATGCTTTTTGATTATTTGTCTCTCAAAGAAAAGAAATATTTTAAGGGAAGTTCACATTTCTAAATATAGATGGTTTTTTCTTTGTTTTCTTAAGAAGCCTTCATAAAAGGAGGACAGGTTTACCAACAACTGATAGTTTTCCTATTGGTGTGCATTTTGTAATCAAACAGTACATTTCCACCAAATTACTTCACTAATCACCCTGCTGCTATACCAAGTCTCTTGGAGGAGTTTGTGCCAGTCTATAGTGCCTGCCTCATGGGGCATGGGCTAGGGGTTCTTCTGTCACCTGGTGGTGGGAGAGCCACAGGAGGGGAGGCTGGCTCCCTCCCTGAGGGTCCCTCCCTGGGCTGGCCTTTGGGATGGAAGGACAGTGAACATATCATCCACCTTTCAGGTGGTCAGCTTTCCCAAATTCCAAGGCCGTGTGGAGGAGAGGGAACACACAAGGAGATGTCCTCTAGGATAGTGGACACCAACATTTAGTCATAAGAATTCATTTTGAAAAAAAATAATTCATTTCAAAAGTTTTAAAAAGTAATTTCCAGTTAGGGAGAGCATGGCTTCCATTCTCTTCAAGATGTTAAAATATAAAAATAAATAAATAAATAAAATGTTAAAATTTAAAAAAAATGTAGAGTCACACTCACCTGATGTTGAAACTCTATTCTCCTGCTTATTAGGTGAAGATCCTGGAAAATATTTTTAAAATTATCTTTTGATCCAACTCATCATCTGAAAAATGGGAATAACACTAACTGTTGCACAGAGTTGTGGATAATGGCTACTGAGAACTCTTACATCATTAGGGCTGTGATTAAATGAGATGATGAGATGATATGAAAAGAAGAGCTTATCACTGTGCTAAGTTTAAAGGAAGCATAAAAGGAAAGCTTCTATATTGTTAGGACTTTGATCAGAAATATCTACTGTTGATGTCTTTCTCCTTATACCTTAAAATCAATGATGACACAATTGCACTTTTTAAAATGAAGGTCCATCTTCATACATATAAAAATATACCTGTGAGATCAGTTATATCCAAACATTTTTACCTCCACATTCTCTCTCTTGCCTCATTTCTGTACCAAAAAATCTACAAATACTTTCTCCAAAATAGTATCCTTCTTTTTTGCACTAGGGATTGAATCTCAGGGGCGCTTAAACACTTAGACATAACCCTAGTGCGCTTTCTCTCTCTCTCTCTCTCTCTCTCTCTCTCTCTCTCTCTCTCTCTCTCTTATTTTTATTTTGAGAGAAGATCTCACTAAGTTACTTAGGAGGCTGATCCTCCTGCCTCAGCCTCCTGAGGCACTGGGATTACAGGTGCGTGCTGCTGCATCCAGATTCAAGTTTCTATAGGCTTAAAATGTGCACTAACTCAGGTACAATAACTCACCTGTCCTTCACACCTACCCTGTGTTGCAGGTACTAGTCTCATTTCACATTTGGGGAAACACTCTCAAAAAAGGGTGGGTAACCTGCCAAGGTGGCACAGTCTGTTAGTAGAAAAGTTGAAATGGAAACAGCCCTTCTCATTCTTTCCCACCACACAAGTCTCTGACAAAGAAGAAAATGCATAGTTGAATCTCCCTTCGACTTGTATTTTTCCCTTCCTGGTATGCAATATCTTAAGCTTCTGCAGAGAGCTCTCCAAGGCCTCAGAGAGTAGAGGAACATCCCAATTGACATTGCCACCAGTACAGGAAGCGTGGTGAACTCCCCCTCCTGCTCAGTCATGGTTATATCCCCTTTATTTAAGCAGGAATATCAGGCAGCTGGAATGAAGAATTTTCTATAGGGGAAAACTGAGTCACTTGTATTTTGGGGATTTCCACTCTAACCTCCCTCTATGCTGACAAATGGCAAATAGCTCCAAGGCTTTGGTGGCTCATCTGCATATTGGCAACTTGTCTGCAGTTCCATTCACTTCCAGGAGTCCTACTCTCCTATTTCTTTCCTGTTTCAGAAATTTTCAATAGACTTTAGTGACCATTATGAGCATCCAAAGAGAGGAAAAGATTGGGTGGCTCCGCTCTTTCAATTCTGAAGATGGGACTTCTGAACTGGAGTCTATGGCCAGTGTATCTGGCACTGTCTTTGTTAAAGGTCAAATAGCACCTTCAAAATGACACAAATTTTATTCACTTGTTTGAGAAAAAGTAAGGGGAAAGAAAAGGGGAGAAAAAGGGTGAAAAGAGGGGAAATGCTAGAAAAAATAAAGGCTGATAGAAGAGAAAGGTTAGAACCCTGACAGTATTAGGTGCAGTATTAAAAGTGCTTCTCATCTCTTAGATATGTGTTAGAACTACACAGAGCACACCCTCAAGCAGCGAAGTCCCAGTGATGCAGGAGCAGAAGGTCTCTGCCTTTGCTCCCTGAAAAGCCTTCCCAGCAGTCGCCATTTTACTCTAGCACTGATGCAACCTGCATCCAAGCTTCTGTTCTCCCACTAGGAAAACTCTTACCTCATTGGATTACTTAGTATTAATCTCTCTTGATTAGATTACAAATTATGCTTGATATTGTTTTAGTGACGTCTGTATCCTATTTTCATTCAAATAAAAGGGTAGGATTTGCAAAAACATTCCAATAGCTTTGGAAGAAGAGTTGAATGCACTGGATTTGAAAACTTTGGCTTCATCCAGGTTAAATCAATAATTGGTAGACTCAAATGACAAAACTTTATTGTGGGTTTACTAGCATCTTATTTACTCAGAAACACTGGATTGACTCAATGTAATGACTGACAATGGCCACCCCAGTGAAGGAATTTCTTTCATAAATCTCCATCTTAAACCTGTTCACCAATTGTGTATACAGTTTTTGAGGGTTGTCTATGTGCCAGGTAATTTACTTGTTTACTATGGATAGAATTAAGTGCAGTATTAAAATTTCTTCTCATCTCTTAGATATGTGTTAGAATTACATGTTAGTTTTTTAAGAAATATTGAGTATGGGAAATACTGAGTATGGGCCTCACCCCACACTTACTGAGTTAGAGTCTTGGGATTAGCACCCAGGCTGAATTTGTAAAGTATCTCTGGTGTTCAGAATGAGAGTCAGGTTGAAAAACAACTGAGTTCAATCCTATAGAGTCCTCCACCTAAGAGTTTCAGACTCAAATAGATAATCTTAATGCAAACCCATCTGCATGATGACATGTAGTAAGAGAAGGTTCTAGACCAAACACAATAGCCATAGATAATATCAAGTATGGCATGAGAAACAAATGCAAAGATGAAAAAATAAACATAAACTGTCAGGGATGAGAAAAGGCATCTTGGTTTTATTGCATCTGGTTAATAGCAGAATAGATTCTGCTGTTCATTTTTAAAAATTGTAAATAAGGGCTCCAGGTAGTTCTAATTTGAAAGGTAATGTTTTAACTCTTTCATTATTGTAATGTATTTAAAACCATATAAAATTATAAAAAGAAATTATCTAGAATGCATGCAACTTATTTTAAAGCTATACAACATTTCATTCTTATCCCAGAGTTATGAATAACAAAGTCCTACGTAAGACTGCATATGTTGTCCAGGAAAAATGGAAGTATAAGTAATATGCTCTGAACATGTATGAGCATATATTCACAGTCATGTTTAAATGAATTCCAGGTGGTCACATATCAAGTGAAAAGAAGTCAAAGATTTACAGTCTGGTAAGGAGAGGTTCTCTGAGGAGCACTCTGTGGAATGCATTTCTCTTGGAAGAAGCTCTGGTGGACTCAATTCAATTCTAAGCATATTTCTTTAATCCTGGCCTCTCACTGGGTCAGAACCATCTGATTTCAAGTATTATTGTAGGAGACCCAGGGACAATGATTATTGAAAGGGCTGTGACAAACTTTCTCTGGAAATTGTTTTTTTTTTTCTTTTGATCATGCTCAGAAACCCTGATTCACCTTGGTCTAAAAGTCCCAGGACTACCTCTATTTCAGCATAGGGGACAAACTGAGTGCAGCTAGTGATCCTCAGATGGTAAACATGCCAAAAGCTCTGTTGAGGAATTTTGGGTTTTTTGTTTTTTGTTTTTTTTGTTTTTTTTAAATCTACTGCTTAGGAAAATGCTTAATCAGCTTAGTATATTCTTTGTATCACTTCAGGAAGATTCATCTGAGTAATTTAAGGACATTGTCTGGAAGAGAATTTTCAGAATTAGGAGGATAAACATTTTAAAATCAGATGGTCTAAAGGATCCTGTGGTTAGCTTTCACTTGAGACAATTCTCAACAGGTGGCCCAGTGACAATGATTTAAGGCAGCTCTTAGGTGCTGCCTGTTAAGTTAGGATCATTTTGGTATTTGCCAGAAGCTTACCAGATTCTTTTGTTGTTTGTAGTTTGGCTGTTTACATTTACAATTATATTTCATAGTGATCATTTATTTGATCTATTTCTTCCAAGGTCTTTACATCCTTTCTGGTCTATTTTTTATTTTTTATTTTTATTTTTTTTTTAGATTTTAATGTTTTTGGTGCAGGAGATCAAACCCATGGCATTACTTTCACTGTGTCAGGTGATATTTCTAGTGCAGAGTTAAATAGTAAACAATCAGCAGCTACAGCCACATTCTTGTTGTGTTGATCTACATCAGGGCATCACCTTGTTGTTTACGCAATGAGAATGATGAAGGTTGAAAAATCATGAAGGTTGCCATCCCTCTCAGTCCCCAGATCAAGTGACAGTATCAGGTTTTATGTGACAGGACCACTCAGGCGTTCCTGGAATAAACTGCTGAATTGAAAGTACCATGGAAGCTCAACAAATGTCAGCTACCATTATTTTCTATTTAGGTTTATATAAATAATATGATTCTTTTATATTTCACACAAAGGGGTTGGGGGGACCAAAGGCCTTGGGGCAAAGAAAAGAGCATGAGCCAGGCTGGGCCTAAAAAATGCTGCAGTACCTTTTATCAAGTAAATAAATGAATAAACTAATCGCTAGACTGAAAGTTCACCACAGGAAACACACCTTATCTATCTCTGTATTTGTAAATTTTGAGATATATGCCCTGTAAGAAGCATTTTCAAATGATCTTACACATATGTAACTGAGTATTTAAGTGACAAAGACAGATGACTAGAGGAGATCTCAACACTCAGGGAGTCTCTTACTACCCACTACACTCAGTCTACCAGCCATGAAGACTTTGAAGGGTAGGGGACCAGGGGAACTCAACCCTGTTGCCCCTTCCTGTGGGTCAGCTCTCTCTGCCATTTGCAGTAAGTCACCTTCCAGACTAGTGATTTGCACAGGAGAGATAGCAGCTCCTTTTCTTGTTTACCAGACTCAGAAACTGAGACATGTCTACAGGCTGAGGATTATAAATAGGGTGAGAAGCCAGAGACTCCACAAAGGCATGATTTCTCAACTCACTCCAGGGTATACAGGTGTGTGGGGAATGGAGAAGAGAGAGTAGGCAGCAAGAGAGGAATGGCAGCAAAAAAAAAAAAAAAAAAAAAAAAAAAAAAAAA
>NW_026002626.1:395229-396843 GCF_001458135.2 Marmota marmota marmota | reverse complement strand
TTTTTTTTTTCTTTTGATCATGCTCAGAAACCCTGATTCACCTTGGTCTAAAAGTCCCAGGACTACCTCTATTTCAGCATAGGGGACAAACTGAGTGCAGCTAGTGATCCTCAGATGGTAAACATGCCAAAAGCTCTGTTGAGGAATTTTGGGTTTTTTGTTTTTTGTTTTTTTTGTTTTTTTTAAATCTACTGCTTAGGAAAATGCTTAATCAGCTTAGTATATTCTTTGTATCACTTCAGGAAGATTCATCTGAGTAATTTAAGGACATTGTCTGGAAGAGAATTTTCAGAATTAGGAGGATAAACATTTTAAAATCAGATGGTCTAAAGGATCCTGTGGTTAGCTTTCACTTGAGACAATTCTCAACAGGTGGCCCAGTGACAATGATTTAAGGCAGCTCTTAGGTGCTGCCTGTTAAGTTAGGATCATTTTGGTATTTGCCAGAAGCTTACCAGATTCTTTTGTTGTTTGTAGTTTGGCTGTTTACATTTACAATTATATTTCATAGTGATCATTTATTTGATCTATTTCTTCCAAGGTCTTTACATCCTTTCTGGTCTATTTTTTATTTTTTATTTTTATTTTTTTTTTAGATTTTAATGTTTTTGGTGCAGGAGATCAAACCCATGGCATTACTTTCACTGTGTCAGGTGATATTTCTAGTGCAGAGTTAAATAGTAAACAATCAGCAGCTACAGCCACATTCTTGTTGTGTTGATCTACATCAGGGCATCACCTTGTTGTTTACGCAATGAGAATGATGAAGGTTGAAAAATCATGAAGGTTGCCATCCCTCTCAGTCCCCAGATCAAGTGACAGTATCAGGTTTTATGTGACAGGACCACTCAGGCGTTCCTGGAATAAACTGCTGAATTGAAAGTACCATGGAAGCTCAACAAATGTCAGCTACCATTATTTTCTATTTAGGTTTATATAAATAATATGATTCTTTTATATTTCACACAAAGGGGTTGGGGGGACCAAAGGCCTTGGGGCAAAGAAAAGAGCATGAGCCAGGCTGGGCCTAAAAAATGCTGCAGTACCTTTTATCAAGTAAATAAATGAATAAACTAATCGCTAGACTGAAAGTTCACCACAGGAAACACACCTTATCTATCTCTGTATTTGTAAATTTTGAGATATATGCCCTGTAAGAAGCATTTTCAAATGATCTTACACATATGTAACTGAGTATTTAAGTGACAAAGACAGATGACTAGAGGAGATCTCAACACTCAGGGAGTCTCTTACTACCCACTACACTCAGTCTACCAGCCATGAAGACTTTGAAGGGTAGGGGACCAGGGGAACTCAACCCTGTTGCCCCTTCCTGTGGGTCAGCTCTCTCTGCCATTTGCAGTAAGTCACCTTCCAGACTAGTGATTTGCACAGGAGAGATAGCAGCTCCTTTTCTTGTTTACCAGACTCAGAAACTGAGACATGTCTACAGGCTGAGGATTATAAATAGGGTGAGAAGCCAGAGACTCCACAAAGGCATGATTTCTCAACTCACTCCAGGGTATACAGGTGTGTGGGGAATGGAGAAGAGAGAGTAGGCAGCAAGAGAGGAATGGCAGCAAAAAAAAAAAAAAAAAAAAAAAAAAAAAAAAA